>NW_022700243.1:0-563 GCF_011630105.1 Anneissia japonica
AGGCGAACTATTAACGCATAATATCATGCATATTCCTATATATGTATATGTGTAATACGTGGGTGGGGATATTTCCACATATCCACACCCACATATACATATACATAAATATGTGAATACAGTTATATAGAATATTACTATATTAATTATAAGTAAACCATTAGCAGTAAACTTCAGTCAATTGTTAATATTCTTCCTACACATCCGTTCATGATATTAACTTTATATTTTTTAATCTCTAACGCTTCTATTATTCTTCGGACATAGGGCAAATTAATGTTAGGGTGCAAGATCTCCCAAGAAATATCTCCAAGTATAGGTCTTTTATTGTGCGTTGCTAGATGCGTATATACTGTTTGCAAGCGTACATGTTCTTTTATTCTGGACCCAATGGTTCTGCCAGTTTCACCAATGTATATTATATCGCAATGGGAACATGTTATCTTGTATACAGTGTTCTTAGTTAAGCATAGATTGGTCTTTACAGCACAGGCACACGTATCACATTTCTTAGGGCACCCCTGTTTTTCTTTAGGGGCCGTGAATATTGTCTTTAGTGAACG
>NW_022700244.1:0-861 GCF_011630105.1 Anneissia japonica
AATGAAATTAAATGAATAATGATAGTATTGATGACCACAATATGATTTAGAATATGGAGGCTAATAATCACCAAGATTTACGCAAACAAAACAATTATCAATTTTAAATTCTTCATTATTAAAAAGCATAAAAAAATTAGGGAGGCATTCACCTTGACATTCACTTATTCACCCACCGACGAATCAAAGACCGCATGTAGGCCTATTCTATTTAATATCTATTATAAAATGTATATAAGCAATTTAAGACTAAACAAATATTTACCTCTGGGATAAATTTAAAAGTTATCTCTGTCATGGTGTTGTAAATGAGATGGTAAATGTTGCTTATCTGCTTCAACCTTTGGTTCGACTCCTACATCAAAATAAGCAACGGTCATCAAAATATGATAAACATGTATAATAATTAGATACCAATCTAGAAATACATATTTTTATAATTGAACTGTTTTGCGAACCCTGTGCAAAATAAACATGTTTACTACATGCGAAAAAGCAAACTACCTAGCATCACCGACTGTACACTTCAATGCAAGGCATCTATTTATATGCAACATTTGCATGTGAGCAAAACACATGTTCAAAATATGCTTGTCTCGGCTGAAGAGAATTCATATACTGTATTCTAGGGTAACTAAATTACAAGGTGATTGAGTGCTAAAGAAATTCTTATAGTTGAACCATTGTGCAAAAATTCTATCTAGGTTCATACAGTAATTGCTTATTTTATGACGACGTTTAATGCAAATGTCAATAGGGATATTTCGATTTGAGAAGACGTAGAAAGCAATGACATCATTTATCTGCACGTTGTGTATTACGTTCTCTCCTGAAATTAGAAATAGTCATCAGCTTTTATTA
>NW_022700245.1:0-1102 GCF_011630105.1 Anneissia japonica
TAAAGTGTTTGGATTTTGTAGAACTAACAGGGCCATAGCCACAAGAAATGAAGTGGTCAGGTTGTAAGCGAAGCAAGCACTGACAGACTGGGGGAGGGGGGCGTGCCAAGGGGCCCCGGCTGGGGTTCAGAGGCTGGAGACCCCGAGGAAAATTTTGCTATTTTTCCATTGTATACATCAATTTTAATGATGTTCTGTAGTAGTAATCTAATACATAGGCCCTAGTTTAAAAAATTTTTTTTTTTTATAAAGATATGTTTTAACCTAACATCTGGGCTATGATGAAGCAAAACAATAAAATACTTTTAATTCAAAACAGGAGGGTTTATTCAAGAGAAAGCTTGTTATTCACAGAATTGTTGTTATTTTAGTATTTTGCCTTTTGACATTGATGAAAATCTAAGATTAAAACTATGAATAAAAAATAATATTGCTATGGTACACTTTCAATCAATACATGCAGGCACGGATCCAGATATCCGCACCGTTCGCCTTGGCGAAAGTCAGGGTGAGAGATAAAATGATATTTAAAAAAAATACAAAGTGATTGCAATGCCTGGTGGGCCTGGTGGTCTGGAAAAGTCCAACTCTTCTGTCAGAAATGCCACCTACCTCAACCAAAGACAAAATATAGACAAAAATGCAATACACTTTTGCTTTGTTTAACTATTAATTAAAAGGGACTGTAATTTAATCGGCTGCGTGATGTAATGTTGAGTATTTTTATTTATTTTTTTAAATATTTTTATTGATTTATATGTTAGATGCATGGTGGAAGTAAAATCACACCAATCATGTTTGGTTTTGGTCAGAGTCAATTGTTGAAATAATTGCATTATTCTGCTTCTTTTAAGAATATGTTATATTATGTTGTTATCATATGAATTCTATAACTGTAATATTATTAACAAGACCAATCAACACATGACATAAAACATGTACATATCAAAATTATTATGTTTAAAATTTCCTTGTCGGTGAGTTCAGAAAACGTAATGTCTTAGAATTTGGATCTAATATGTGTATAATGATATTGATAAACAATCAAAATTCCCTGTACTATATTATGTTAAATATTTACAGAGTGAACTTCCTTATGTTG
>NW_022700246.1:0-631 GCF_011630105.1 Anneissia japonica
TCCTGCTATCTTCATCAACGTTTATAGGTCCATGGTTAAAGTGAGAAAACTTGGGAGATCTTACACATATACATAAAGAATAATAAACCAATCAGAATCAAGTTATCAATACAATTAGTTGATTGGACCACAAAATATAAGTTCAGTGACAAGTTAATGGGCGAATTAATTACAATTAAACCATGATGTCGGCAAAATGATTATGTAAGCGATAGTATATTGGCGGTGCCAATGAACCAGCTTAATGCTAAGACTTATTTAACTACAGTAAACAATAACAAGAAATAAAACATAATAAGATTAATAAGGTCCTATATAATTAAAACAATTGTGGAATAGAAAATAAATAGCAGAAATATAAGGTATATGTATTAGTTTAAATAATATAACGCATGATATCATTATGACAAATAAAATACAGTTTAGAAATCAATGAATATAAAAAAAATGTACATAAGTAGAAATAATATATAGCATATATAGTTAGATACTGTATTCATAGAGAAATATTGCGTATGAAGGCATAATCACATGTAGCGCCTAAGTCCTTATTTAGACCCTTAATCTGAGTTTTTAACCGGATTATCCATTTCATTTCTGCGTTACGTCGTTCTTGTGTTGATTTAAAATT
>NW_022700247.1:0-2191 GCF_011630105.1 Anneissia japonica
CAGTGATTGCGCGATATTACTAGTGTTCGCTACGCCGCGCCCAAGTTCACATCACTCGATTAACGTTACGCTAGCGTAAATAACCAGAGTCCGGTCATCCGATTCTGCGCGTTCTGTGGAGAACTCTATCTTGTGTTTCTAGTATCTTTGGTTTGCATGGCAAGCATAGAGGTATTATTAAATAGCTCTATGATGGCAAGTGACATTATGATCCAGTATCAGTAAAGCCGGGCTCTAACTGCGCCCGACGGTCGGCGGTCGACAAGCAGTGCCGGATTAAGCATCGTCTGGCCTTAAGGCACATTTTGGAAATGGCCAAAAATTTTAATTGAATGGACCACATGGTAATAATTTCGTGTCGGAGAGAAGCGTTACTCTGCCACAAATCTAACAGTAGAATGTCTCCGAGTTTTCTGGCCTAATAATACCGGAAAATAGAGTGTAAATAATATTGCAGTCCAACTTTTGATGGCCCATCATTTTCGCCTGGCCCACAAGACTTGTGCCTTATTTGCCTAATGGTTAACCCAGCACTGTCAACAAGATTCTATGGAGAACTAGTGACCAGACGCGCGCGAAACAGATCGTTTTTAATGACGATCCGTTCAAGTAACCAACATATCAGCAGACGGTGTCGCGTCGTCTAGCGCACACATGGAGCGCAGATGGATTCGTCGTACAACGGTCGTACAACACAGTGAATGGCCGGCTTTGGACTTGCTGATTAGTAGAACCGTCCACTGTTTAGGAGTTTCTCACCTCCACAAAAGCAACCGCCAAATTCATCTTCCTCAAGGTCGACACATGCAACATCACCATTGCTGGCTAATACTTCATCATTGATTTTTCCAGATGGCCATGCTTCATTTTTTCGACGACAAAATATTTGGAAAGTGTTTATATCCTATCATTGACAAAATAAGAAAAAGAAGATGTTATAGTGAACCAGAATGATTATCAGATATTTATTTCTCCGTCAGTACACGAATTACATCGGATGTGAATCGAGCTCTAAAAGCTTTGTCCAGACTTTCAAAATGTTATGTGACAAATAAATGTGGTATGCAAATATTTGGGTGTAATAGGACATCACTATGCCCACGGCAACATCACACACATTGGTCACACACAGTCTGATAGTGTAGACAAAGCTTTATTTCTACTGAGGCACTTTCTGAACATCCCTGACAGCTATACTACATTTTGCATCTATATGCATCTAAAAATTTATTTAATGATCTGAGAAATTTTTATTTTATGTCTATTTTGCCTAAGTACAGCAAATTCATTGTAAGTGTATATGTCATCAAAAAAATTACCGTATTGTTTATTAAATGTTTAGAAGAAAAGTGTAATTAATTTTCACTACCAACTATAACCAAATTATAGATTTGCAAGAGGTCCGACTGCCCTGATTTTGTATGCGCACAATGGCCGTATTCGACTGGTCGTTCTTCGTTAAACCACGCCCACATGCACAGTGGTAAAATCCTACTTAACGAAGACGACCAGTCGAATAGATAACTGGTAAATACTCGACAAAACAAAATGGCTGCATAGTTACCGCGATACACGCTGCGTAATCAAGGCTCTTCGGATTGTGGCAGTATGGGTTTTTCGTAAAAAATTGTTTTCATCCAGTTTTTGAATTCTGTTAGCCTACAATTATTTTTTTACTTCAATGTGGGTAAATATTATAATTTTTATTTTCTGAAATTTAATCTAAATTATATTAACGCAAATGTTGTTGAACTGACCAATCAGCCATAAAGTTTTGGTCACGTGCATAACTTAACGATGATTAACGCACTCTGGTTACGTTAATTTTCGTTGTCAACGAAGTCTATTTTACGAAGCAGTCGAATGAAAATAATACTAAACGAAAATTCGTACTCAACGAAATGAACCAGTCGAATAAGCCCAATGAAACGTTAAAAAAGTACTACCACGAGATAAGAAAAGCCTTAATAGAATTCGAATAGAGTTCGAAACTCACATTTTGGAGGACGCCCTCTAGTTTGTGGTTGTACTTTTTGAAATAGGATTACGGTACGTTAATTACTAAGCCCCGAGAAGTCGGACCTCTTGCGGTTAATTGGTAATAGATATAGACTAATTAAGATTGAATATCAATTTGATTGATAGATAAATTGAATAAATGACGAATAAATGATTGATAGATTGATCATAT
>NW_022700248.1:0-953 GCF_011630105.1 Anneissia japonica
TGTATGTATACACACATAAAATAAAAAATGAGAAAAATTTACCTGACCTTTTTAAAGAGGGGAAAGCCTTGAATTTTTAAGAACTTTAAAAGTCATTAAAAGACATTTCAGAAGTCAGGTAAGCTCATCTCCTGCCATCTAGAAATCGAAATTTTTCCGGGGAACCCGGACACTTTATCTTTGGAGTTCATTGATTAATTGAATCATTTCCAAGGGGTGGGGGGAGGAACCTTGGATTTTGAAGAATTTAAAAGTCATTAAAAGACACCACAAAAGTCGGGGAAAGCTAATTTCCCGCCATCTAGGAATCAAAATTTTCCCGGGGAAGGACCACAGGACCTCCCCACCCCCCACCTTTCTTTTTGGGATTTATCGATTCATGGAAAAACTACGTATGCAACTTACTCAATCTTTTTTTTATGTATGTATACACACATAAGGCCTATTTACTGTAATAGCAATGGGAAAAAATTATCTGAAAGTTTTCAAGAGTGGAAAACCTTGAATTTTGAAGAACTTAATTACTTTCTTCAAAATTCAAGGTGTTCCCCTCTTGAAAATTATTATAATGAATCAATGAACCCAGGGAAAGGGATGTTCGAGTTCTTCCCGGGAAAATGTTGATTTCTAAATGGTGAACAATGAGATTTCCCGACTTCTGAAGTATTTTTTAATGACTTTAATTTAAAAGACACCTCAGAATCGGGAAAGCTTATTTCCCGCCTTCTAGGAATCAAAATTTTCCTGGGGAAGAACCCCCGGACACCCTTTCTTTTTTGGGATTCACCGATTCATGGAAAATTCGTATGCAACTACTCATTTTTTTTTTAAATTGTTATGTATGTATACACACATAAGCCCTATTTACTGTAATAACAATGGGAAAAGATTACCAGACCGTTTTCAAGATGGGAAAACCTTGAATTTTGAAGAACAAAAAAGTAATTAAAAGA
>NW_022700250.1:0-1698 GCF_011630105.1 Anneissia japonica
TAATAAAACAAAGAAAACCTTTCCTTTTCGTAGAAATTTAAAATTACACATACTTTTTTTAGGCATGTGTCCTAGGACATATTCATAATAGTCAAAAAGGAATTCCTTGCTGAGCCACAGGGCTCAAGCGGGACTGGAGCTTATCCCTAGTTTCAATTAGCGTGAAGTGGATGAGAGAGTGATGCTCCCCTGTGTGGGAAGCTGGTCCACCGCAGGTTACTCCCAGCAATTCTCTGGTGCTAATCTATACAGGTTAATAGACTGAAGCAATGTAGATAAAGTGCCTTTGCTCAAGGACACAAGCAAAATGCACAGTGAAGGATTGAAACCTCAACTTGAGGTTGGGAAACCAAACTATTTCTACTGCGCCAATCCGCTTCTAAATATTTATAAACTTGGCACTCTATAATGAGACACCTATTTCATGTAATCAGTTTAGCACAGCAGTAAGGTTTTGCTTTCTGTTCTTTTGTTGTGCTTCTCACTAGTGTCCTTGAGCAACCTGCATTGATTCAGTTGTCAACCCAAGGAATATAAATGGGGCCTGGTGGTGTTACCTGCTCCAAGCAGTGATTACAGCAACCTGAGAAAAAAAGTACTTTGTATCTTAAAAGAAAGGTGCTATATAGATATAGTATATACATTTTCAAAAAGAGGGGCAGGTAATTATTACAGTATAGCATGGAAGTATGATTGAGAAGGATATCACTCAGCAAAAGATCCCTTTGACGCGACAAACGAATGTGTTCCCCGCCTTTGGATCGCGCGCGGGCGTATTATCCTATAATTCACATTTTTTTTGTTAGCAACAACTTAGCAACGACATGCGTTTACGCTCCAGCACAGCAGTTGTGCGATAAAGCTTTTGATTTTTACCCATTAAATATCTTTATAATAAACAATGTTCCCCTGATTGGATTTTTTCTGACTTTTAGTATGTTATTATGTGTATATTTCAGAAACAGATTCCGCAAAATATCTTTGTTAAAATTACTTCTGTGTTCATTATAATTTTGTCTAAAGATCGATTTGTTTGACTAAAAAGATAAGGCAGCATAAAACTGAAAATTACTCTGATTCTGGATTGAATTTTTGAATAGTTAACCCTCGTTAACCCTAAAATAACTTATTTTATTATAATCCTCCATCATTCCTTAATTAATATCTGTTAAAATTGGAATTATTGAGTTTTATCCAATTTATGGAAATTCAAGTTGCAATATACCATACTTTTAAAGCTGATGTAAATGTTTCATTAAATTTTTTTTTAGAAAATATTATTGTTTGGTATTTCTTGAAAGATCAATGTATTAGCTTCAAGATGGAAACGATTGCGCAGCCATAGTGATGACTGTAAGTAGTGTGCATTGAGAAAAGAATGTGCTCTCAATCTTTTGGTAATCAAAGCCTGCTGAGCATTTGGTGGCTGGGAACACATTAGACTTCAAAGGCATCGCGCAAACGTACTTCACGCGCTGCGGCAGCTTTGTTCTTGGCTTATTTGCATAGCTCTGCGTGCGCGTAGCTTTTTCGAGTGTTCTCCTTAATAATACCTCCATGAGTATAGTAACAACTCCCTAACTACTGTACAAACCTCCCAAGTATGAACTTCCAATGTTACAAAATTTCTTTAAAAAAAAAGTTGTTGTAAAGAACAATTGTTTTAACATAAACATTAGCAATTTTGGTATATTGGGA
>NW_022700251.1:0-777 GCF_011630105.1 Anneissia japonica
TCCAGCCAAGGGTCTTACTCATTTTGCAATCGTCTCCCTCCCACTTTCAACCACGGATCGATGCCCTTCATTAAGCCAAACAATACGATTTAGTTTCTTTGTAGTGTGTGTGCATGGTGGGGTCTAAATAACTCGGACTGAGCATGGAGTTAATTATTTTTTCTCACTTTCGTGGGGTCGTCCCAGTCCTATTTCATCAAAATACGATTATCCGTACTCTTGTCTCAGTTTGCTTACATCTCATGGTTAAAAATTGCTTATCTTCTCGGGCGTTCCTTATGTTACGTTACATTTTCGTATTTTCTAACTACTTATAACTTAAATTTTTCTTTCAATTTTATCTTTCGTTACCACGTTTTTAAAATTTTCTTTGATTTTAATCTTCGTTCTCTGTCTTTATCCACAACCAACATTTAAAATACGCCATAAATACAATATAAATTAAATCTAACAAATATTGACATAAAAGATGTAAATAATTAATGAAATAATTTTAAATTAGTTTTAGTTTGCTTTACACTTCATGGTTAAAAATTGCATATCTTCTTTTACGTTACATTGTTGTTTCCAATTATTAATAACTCCATGCAGTGGCGGATTTAGGGGTGGGCGGCCCGGCCCGCCCCCTTTTTTTTCTGGAGAGTAAACAAAAAAGAAAAGAAAAAGAAAGAAAAAGAAAAAATTGATCACCTAAAACGCTTAAAGGTTATTTTCGGGCGTCTAGAAACAAAAATTTCCCCCCGTACTCGCTGGTGTTATCTCGATTGGCCCCACTAT
>NW_022700252.1:0-553 GCF_011630105.1 Anneissia japonica
TGAGTTGGTAAGACCTTCGCACGTTAAGAAAAAGGTGCTGAGTTCGAGTCCTGGTGGAGGCAAGATTTCCTTTTCATTCGGATCAGATTTTCTTCTTCTGTTGCATTTAAATTGAACATTATTATTACAAAATGGGTTTTTCCCATTGGTCTATTAAATTAAATAAGTATATAAATTAAAATTATTTTCTATTATTTTTATACTATATATGCGCCTAAATATGATGTCATGTAGACATTCAGCCCTCATAGTGAGCTAATTGAAAATTAATTTAAATATTGTTAATCCGTCATAAAAAATATATATTATAATGTCAACTGAATATATATATTTGTATGTATATATATATATATATATTTATATATATATATATATACATATATAAACATTGTCAATAGGTAAATGATAAAAGCAATGCTTATTGTTATTTGTTTCTATATATGTTTATATATACATGTATATAGGGATATACCTTATTATCTGTATATCTAATAATATATATAAAGAAATTTTTGTATTATACAGTTAGTTTAATGACAATAAAAGTATATAA
>NW_022700253.1:0-657 GCF_011630105.1 Anneissia japonica
CTCAGGGCTCATAGGCCGGAGTGTCCGTCTCTCTTTACATGGCGTTTGGGCCAGAGTGTACAAAGGCTGTTGAGGGTTCGTCACCAGCATATGCCGGTACGCCTTAATACTCCTGAATAGAGAGACAAATGTCAGGGGCGGATCAATAAATGTCCAAAGGGGGGGGGGCGAAAAGAAGCGAAAAGAAGGGGGGCCCGAAAAAGGGGGGTATTTGGGCCGATCTAGACAACACTGTCCCAGGGGGTTGGGGGCATGCCCCCGCGAAATTATTGTGTTCTAGACGCCCGAAAATAACATTTGAGGCGTTTTGGGCTATCATTTTTTTTCTTTTTCTTTCTTTTTTCTTTTTTTTTTTTCTTTTTTTTACCTTCAAAAAGGGGACCCGGGCCGCCCCTCCCCCCCACAAAATCGGTCCCTGAACGTAGATAAAGTGTCCTGCATAGGACACAAGCGACTTGCATAGCAAGGGTTTCTAACTCCAGGCATCAAGGTTGAGATTCTGGGCCAAACCCATTATGCCCTAAAGCGCTTATACAAAACGATAATAACGTGATGTTACATTTTGATTTTACCCATAGAGCTATTAAACAACTAGTGCTGACAAGATGTCGCAGCAATGCAGAGTTATGTATGTGTACCATCCAAGATGGCCGTCGT
>NW_022700254.1:0-655 GCF_011630105.1 Anneissia japonica
CAGAATAAAATAGGTAAAATTTTATTGAAAAAAAAAACCAAACAAACTTTACATTTACGACGTATTGTTGATTTAATATGCTGAATCATTATTAATGGAATATAGGCCTACCTATTATATTTCTATAAATTAATCAACAATTATCTCATTAATCACACTATCCTAAATTGGCCTATTTTGGCCTGGCATTATTGAAGTATTATTAATTATTCACTAAAGCATTATTCGAGCACCTTTATTATTATTATTGTTATTATTATTATTTATTTATTTAATATATATATTATTTATCAACCATATTAACATTGAAATCATTAATATGCATATGTGGATAAAATTATCGCAGAAAATAAACTTATAATTTATAAGATTATTTTTTAAAACAGAATCAAATAGATAATGTTTTTATTTAAAAGCAAGTTTTGCATGGACGTAATTTTATTTAATATGATGATTATTACTATTTCATTAATCAAACTATCGTAAAATTATTAGGCATAGGCATATTGAAGCATTATTGAAGTATTAGTAATTATTCACTAAAGCATTATTCGAGCACCTTTATTATTATTATTATTATTATTATTTATTTTTTTAATATATCATTTATCAACCAGATTAACATTGAAAACATGAATATGCATATGTGCATAAA
>NW_022700255.1:0-632 GCF_011630105.1 Anneissia japonica
AATGCTGCGCCACCGCAGTGATGTTTGAATTACGTTGTAAATCATTTCATGAGTCAACCGAAAAATATCAAGTAAAATAACTGTTAAAAACAAAGAAAAAAACAAATTTGCTAAATTCAATAATAATATCTATAAAACAAAGAGAGAGAAAAAAAACTCATTTTACCTCTATAGATTTCAATTCCACCGAATTTTTTCTAGTGGAAATATGGGAATGCTGCAAGACTTATTCTAATTAACGAGGCTGGATACACTACAGCTTCGGACAGGTTGATGATGGTTCTACACGTATCTGAAAGAACAAAAAAAAAATAAAATTAAGTTATATTGATTTAACTAATAAATGCTGCGCCTACACAGTGGTGTTCTAATTACGTTGTCTGTGTTGTGCAATTAGTTAAAGTGTCAAAAAAATAGCTCTTAGAAACAAAAAAAAAACCCCGCTAAATTCAATAATTATATGCAAAAATAAAATTAAGACAAAATCAAAAAGACAAAAATGTAAATACGATCCACAAACTTGAAAGAGACATCAAGAAACCATTAGAAGAAAACAAAAAAAGGAAAATTTTAAATCGATCGCTAAAATGCGGACCAAAGAACTTTAAGCAACCAATCAGCAGCAAGCCCAC
>NW_022700256.1:0-1005 GCF_011630105.1 Anneissia japonica
TCTTGCTTTGGTAAACATAATGATATGAATTGGATTTTTAAGAATGCAAAAATAATCTTCAATGCGGAGGTTTGATTTAAATTGACGATAAACTGAAAGGGATAAATAATTGTTAAATGAGCCTTGCCAGTTTTGAAGATCAATATCATTACATCTCTGGCTAAAGATTGAAATGAAATAGTTATCATTTGCAGTGCCTTGAGCTAGCCATACCTCGCCGAAGCCATATGCGTAGAGAACACGTTTTATTTGCAACGCCCAGCATGCTTGACCTCGCTGCGCCTTGTTAAACTGAAAATGATAACACTGGCGCAAATATCTACTTGAACACAAAAATAAAATATACAACCAATACTTAATACTATTAATAATTCTAATTGCCAAGAGAGACTTTCTTCCAAGTTCGCCTCTAACTACAGCGTTTGGAGCTGTCTTTGGAATCTGTAAATCATAACGGCAGAATTTTAAATGGATTCTTTCTATTATTATATTATCTTCAACTCCCCACAGCTCACATCCATATAATAAAATAGGGAGAATTTTGGAGTCAAATATTTTTAAAAGAATATCAATGGGAAGATGACCGAATCTTTGGAGGCTTTTTCTAAGTCCAAACATCGCCTTATTTGCTTGGGAAGCTGTATGTTGTTGAGCTTTCAACCAATTACCACTACAGCTCAACATACTACCCAGATATTTAAACGTATTGACAACGTCAACTCGAGTCCCCTCAAAATACCATTTTTCAGTCTTTTTAAGGCAACCTCCACGTTTAAAAACAATAATTTTAGTTTTATCAATATTCACATTTAAACCCCACGTTTGACAATAAACCGACAGTATGTTAAGTTTCTTTTGTAGACCGAATATTGTATCGCTTATAAGAGCTAGATCATCTGCAAATAAGAGATGACTGAAGCAACATTCACCAGCATGTACCTTTTGGACATCATCCCTATTTAGTCTTTCACTTAAGTCTGTTATAAAAAGTTTAAAGAGAAAAGG
>NW_022700257.1:0-5981 GCF_011630105.1 Anneissia japonica
TTAGGAGTGCGAAAAAAAATTCCCCCAACCAGGATTCAAACTCGGAACCTTCTGCTGTCTGCAGATTCCTAAAACAACTGGGCTATTGAGGCTTTCGTTGGAAGTTTAAATCCGATTGGTGACAATTCATTTTGCACTCTACGGTATGCCAATACAACTCCAACGATCCTTGAAGGTTCCTGAAATATTCATCCCAATTTTTAACAATGATAATTTTTTAGAACAGTGCGAATGAGTGGGTTTATATTAATAGGTGGGTATCTTAATCATAGACTACAACATCACAAATTGTTATTGTTTTTTTTTATATATATTTCACTTGTGATTATTCTTCTAGCATCTGGAACAGAAGGCGAGATAATTGTGAAGGAAGCCACAACTGATGAACTCTTTGTGGCATTCCTTGGCTACCAAAATGTGGCAAATTATGAAATCGTTATCGAGACAATGGTGAATGTAGTAGATACTGTCCAAATTAATTCAACATTATCTTCGTTTACTTATCGCTTTGATAATCTGACTGCTGGATCTACGTACACAATCAAGTTGACAGGTAGAGGATTCGAGAATGAGGCAGAGATAAGTACTGGTAGGTTCATCAATTAAAAGGTTAATGGTTACATGCATTTATAATATTTTTTTTTGTATATTTGAGTATGGTAATGGTACTTAAAATCATAGATTCTTTGGTTCAAATCCTGCAAAAGCCAGGGTTTGTCTCATGACTAAAAATAAAACCTCCAAAAGCCCTGACCAGATTTTAAGCCCATATATAGTCATAATGTACCTATAAATGGTAATGATATGATATCATCATGACCATATTTAGGCATGTCACATGTTTTTGTCGAACAAAATTTGATACTCTTGACAGGGCTGTAGAGCTGGAAATGTTTGATCAGACTATATCTGATATTGTTTGTTTAAACATATCTGATCAAATAGATAATGTGCCTTTCCATGTCTCTAGGAAGTATGGCATAGCTCGTAAAAGATTAGGGAGATTTCAACTAAGTAAGATCTTAAATGAAATGACGTCATGTTAAACCTAATGCACGTACTGAATTTTAATTGTCGTCTGAATCTAGGACGCAGTGGGGATGCAGTGTGGACTGAGTCTACACTGTGTAGAGAATACAAAATGGTCATGGATAAGTTGCATATTGTTTTGGGTCTACCAGATTAATGTATGTACATGGTTTAAGCTTCATATGAAAAATTTACAGAGCTAATTTGTGCTGGTACTTGAAATTTCAATAATATATTTTCTTTTCGTTATCTACACTGATAATAATTTGCACTGTAATTAAATGTATATTTTATCGATTCATTTTTAGTTTCCTTACCACCAACTAACCTCTCAGTAGAGGGAACACCAAGCGGTGGGGTCACTTTATCTTGGCTTGCTGCATCTGGAGCTGAACGTTACGAAATCTTCTACAGTTTCCAAGCTTTGGTAATTAATCGAATACAAGCTCCCACAGTGTCTTCCCTGACAACCACAATATCCACTCTTTACCCTGGTGTAGAATACACATTTGAAGTTATAGCGGTCATAGGACAAGGAGAAAACATTAGGAAAAGTGAAGCGGTTACAGTTAAAGCTACTACAGGTAGGCCGAAGAAACTAAACAAAGTTGAATGTATACCTCAACTAAGCAGATATTTTTTGGCTATTTCCTTTATTCAATTTTTTTTTTCTTAACTATTTCCTATGTTTTTGCACAGGGTTTTTCTACCCTCTACTATGTTCACTTTTATGAGTTTAGATCTTCTTCAAACTTGGTCAAAGCAAATACAGTATAACAGAGATGTGCATAGTAAAAATGTTTTGTGTTTAAATGTGATTTTATGCAAATTGTGGCGATTTTCGTTTGGTGCAAGGAAAATTTACTGTGATGTGCATAAACAGTCTTCACCCTCAAACTACACACTTAATGTAAGTTTGTCTTTGTGACAGAATACAAACATAATACTGGAAATCTCCGGATTTTACAGGTTCGATTCTAAAGCACAATGGTTGGAACTCTCTACTTTAAGTTTTTCAGTATTATTGCGGCTCAATTTTGGGTCTCTTTTAACTTCATAATTTCAAATATTATTTCTCATTATTTCAATGAGGAAAACAAATGTGTATATAGTTTTTAATCAGTTCATAGGCAGATTCGAAGGGGGTCAAAACCTGAGTCCCCAGTTTTTGAAAATTTAAAAACAAATGGGGAAAAAGCTAACATTAAAATTTAAGCCTGAGAGTGCAAATTAAAGCAATTTAGAAGTGCCATACATATACAATTTTGTACCTCAGCCCCAACCATGGTGGGGCTGTAGAGGGAAAAGCCAACTACTAGAGAAACAAGCATTTACAAACTTCTAACTTCTGTCTATAATGTAAACTATGATGTAATGTTGCAAAACATTAATGTACATAAAAATTATGTACACATAATAATCATATAGCTTTATAGTGAATATATATATTTTAAAATTCTACAGAAGTGCCCAGAGTGATTGGTACAGCCTCCACAGATACAACAATAAATGCCACATGGTTTATGAATGAAAATGCTCAGAATTACAGCGTGTATTATTCACCTAGTGATGGAGACCAGGCCAGTCCATTTGTTACCGAGGCAAATAGCACCACATTGTCTGGATTGACACCAGGGGAAAAATACCAAGTGGGAGTAGCAGCAAACTTCGCTAATGGAACAGTACAGATCCTGTCTCTTATACACATCTAGATGTGTATAAGAGACAGGCTCTCAACGAATGTTGTCCTATAAATAGGTAAATACATTGTGTAATAAAATGCCTCTGACGGGACTCGGATTTACATAAGTGTCAGGTATACTTCATTACACAACGGGCATTAAGGTACGGCTGGAAATAAATAATAACATATAATATATATCAAGATAGCCGTTAACACTGTTAAATTGTATAAATCATCAAAGGTAAATACAGTGTTTGAATAAAGGACATGATGATACATTATGTAGCATAGCTCTCAACGAATGTTGTCCTATAAATAAATGAATAAATACTTTGTATAATAGAATTCCTCCACCAGGATTCGAACCTGGGCCTCTCTCTGTCAAGGTGAGCGTCATAACCATTAGATCATACAGGGCTTCATGGTTGACCAGATTTACATAACTATTAGGTACACTCCATTAAAGTACGGCTGGAAGTAAATAATAACACGCATTGTGTAATGGGAATTCAAAAAGAATTTGAATCAAAGTAAACAATAGAATACACTTGATTTTGAGTACATTGACAACGCCTAGATAGTATAATACATACTCCAAGTATAGAAATGCACGCCATCATGTCGGGATTCAATATTTCGAACACTAATTATGTCATCATCACCGCCTTTTAATCAACTTGGCTGCCATTTTTAGGCTGTCTTGTGGTTGTTTTTCAAAGTTCAAATTAGGTTCCATACAACATAAACAAAATTGATACATATAAATGTAAATATAAATATGAATATAAATATAAAAACAAAAAGTTGCATGGAAGGAGGCTATAATAAGTGAACTACAGAACTTTAATATATAGCCACCTTTACAGAGTTGAAAAAATAGAACCATTAAGACCATAAGGAGAACAAATTACAAGATGCTATTTCAGTAAGTTACTGAAACAAAAATAAAAAACAAGCAATATTTGCCAGGTTTGTACATTATAATTTTGAAGTAATTTAGTTAACACTAAGTATATGTGACCACATATCGGATTTGGGAAAAAAAAGTGACAAGTGTTTAGGTGTTTAGACATGCAGAGATTAGAGACTTTTTGAAATTATATTTGAAGCTATTAAAAGTGTATTTATTTTTGGTATTATCAGAAAGCTTAGCCCATAATTTTGGTCCAAAATAAAAAATGGAATGTCTTCTAGCATGGGATAGACAAACAGTAGTAGACGTGTAATTAGTAGACGTGTAAAAAAACGTCATCACTATAATAGTGATGACGTTCAGATGCCTTAATGCAAAGATTGGTGATGTGGGGTGGTAAGGTAAAACAATCGTTCCATGGATACGTAGGAACACTGTGACTACTGCCGTTAGTTGGTAAAAGTTTACCATTTTGAAATGGCCAATAATATACCTGTCAATTATTGCAAAACTATTTTATTTTATTATTTTTAATTAATATTATTAATGATCATTCGAGAAATGAGGCATGCAATTTCTTGAGAGAAGAAAACAGAAAAATAGGAGTCATGGGATAGAAACTCATCATTTGTTTTACGTCTGAGGTTTTTTAAAAAAGCTGAGTTCTGCACAACAGGGAGACCACCACAGGCAGATTACAACTGGTTTGATCGGTGTTAAATGTGTGAACATTTATTAAGTAACTATATTGATGCCTACCTGCCGCGAACAGCTCCACCAAGAGATGGATACATGCACCTAATAAGATGATATTATTATTATTATTATTATTATTATTATTATTAAATGTTTTCTTAATATTAAAAATGTATTAATTGAGTGATTATAAAGTAATAATGATTATTATCTTATACAGCTCCTTTACCACCTGAAGATGTTGTTGTAACAAAAGATATAGACAGCTTGACGTTGACCTGGGCAGCACCAAAGATTGGATTTTTCAGCAGCTTTGAAATTCAATATTTGTATTTTGTATCTACTTCTCAAAGCGAGATTTATTATTTAACGTTTAATGAAGATGTACAGACGGCAACAGTCACTGACCTTATACAAGGCGCAATATATTTCTGGTCTATTTATACTACATCTGGTTCATCTAATGAGTTTACGATCAGTGATGCTGTAAATGGCAATCTTACTTTCGGTAAGTTATTCATAATATTTCAATAATAATAATAATATTTATTTGATATTTCACTTGTCAATCTTAAACTAATGAATGAAGAGGAAAGCAGCAACTTAAATCTAGACAAATATAATAACTCAGCTAAAAGGAAAATACAATTTTGAGTTGGAAATTAATCATAATCACCCCCCCCCCCACTCCACCCCAAAACCACATAATTATTTTTAAACTGAAGGTAAGTTTGGCTGTATTATACATGAGTTTACACAGACCAGTACGGTCACAAAGCAAGACCTTACACTGTTTGACATTCAGCAAGAAGGTGAAAAAAAGCAGATGCAGACATAAACTTTCTTAAAAGTATGTATATACATACATATATTTCCAATCTGCAGAGAGTACTGTTTTGATCTTTTTAGATCTCATCAGTGCAGCTCAGGATTTCAATAATGAAACACACTTGGGTCAGCCCTATGTGACGTGGTACATCATACATATATATAGGTATACATATACACACACACACACACACACACAAAGCAGGGTGGATAATCTATATTTCCATTAGCCAGTGTTGGTGCCAATAGAGGTGTGGGGGGGTGTATTTTGGGCTTAATCAAGACAAATCAGTTTTTTGTTTTTTAGGTAACTTTCTTAGGGCGTTATTGGTTTTATTATATAATTTACATCGTACTGATGATATTTATAAAGATTTTAGTATCATTGTATAAAGCAGGGTGGATGGCCTATATTTTTATTGGTCGGTGCTTCAAGTTAGTGGAGCCAGCGGAGGTGCGGGTGTCTTTTGGGCTTGGGCGAGTCAAACAAGTTTTTTTTTTGTCCCATTGCTGGACAGGATTAATTTATGATTTATCTACTTTGGCTAATGAAAGCTGTAGGGTCACTGCTGAATAAATTCATCTAAACGATATCTTTACATTTTATAATAAGATGAGCAGATTTTTATAGAAAGAATTTGAATCAAAGTAAACAATAAAATACACTTGTAAAAGCTTTCTGTAATGTAGGCCTGCTTACGTACATTACGTCATTCCTGTAAATAGTTACAGAAGTAACAGAAAAAGGATAGTGTTTTTTTTTTTAATTTAATTTTTTTTTTCTTTTGAGGTGAGTTGTTGCTTTAAACCTTGTCAATGTTGTAGAATTTT
>NW_022700258.1:0-573 GCF_011630105.1 Anneissia japonica
TTTAGCGACGTGAAATTAAAACGTATTGATGAAGTATATTCACACAACGCCAATCAAATCGTGTAAAAATAGTCAAACAACTTTAAAGAATCAAACAATAACGTGCGTGTCGACATTACAATTGCTTTAAAAATATGTGTTCAAAAGTAATTTTCTAGAGCATAGCACCATGGTACGGACTATCTTTTATTGAATGAAGAAAATAACCTTGAAGTTATTCAAAAGATACGAAGCGGTTCATGTCTTGTTTAAAAAAAAGATCTTCCTGCTCTGAGGCAATTCATGATGTATGTCAAAATATTAAAATAATATCAATAATATATATATATATATATTATATATATTCCATTATTATGGAATAATAATATAATTTAATTTAATAATTTATTTTGGTGTTGAGTATGTGTTTCATACATAATGAAACACATACATGATGGAACCGGTAGTTCGAAACAGATTTGTTACCACCTCCCGATGCTACAATGTAGCTTGCAACAATATAAATCCAGATAATTTCACTTGTAAATACTTGCTTAATTCTGAAAATGTTGTAGTTAATGTTTATAAATTAAA
>NW_022700259.1:0-742 GCF_011630105.1 Anneissia japonica
TACCAGCTCCAGCACTGCAACAAATAATGATTTTTAAGTAATTATATCATCGTGTATAATCATCAGATAACCGACGATCCATTGGAAGGCTTATAAAAAAAATCCATCTGCAAGTTTTAAGACAACATATGTCGTGAGCACGTTAAGAATGATTCAAACCTATTATTTATTATCATCACATTAATAAGTGAAACTATAAAAGAGCCTTAAATAATGAAAACCGGAAAAGCAAATTGTAAATGGAATTGAGAGGATTGGATGGTATGAGAGGAGCTGAGAGCTAGTGTTTGTGCGAATAATAATCATCATCATTTCAGCTGTTGTCGGCCCACTGCAGAGTGAAAACCTCTCCCCAAGTTGAACACATCCACGTCTGTCCTTCTGTGCAGTCCCCTCATCCAGGAAAGACGGGCAAATCCCACGATATCATCCCTCCATCGAATTTTAGGTCTTCCTTTTAGTGTCTATTCTGGGAGTCCATTCAGCTCTTAACTTCGTCCATCTGTTGTCATTTGTTCGCTTAAAATATTTTTTTTTCCACTTTTTAGGGTCGTTTATTCAAACTCGGAACTCATTCTAACGGGCGCTTATGAAAACAAAGTGGAAATTGAGGGGCGCTTATGAGTGCAAATTGAGAGGGTGTTTCAAGCGCTTTTTTAAAGAAAGAAATAAAGATAATACAAGCACATATGAAAACCGAAGTTTTCTGGCGCAGACAAAATAATAACCGTTCAGTTAAAAT
>NW_022700260.1:0-2243 GCF_011630105.1 Anneissia japonica
ATAGTACTGTATATATGTATATACTTCGTATTGAGATATATACGTATATGAATCAGATATGTGTTTAAAACAAAATATCTTACTTATGATACTTACCTATCGTATGTTTCACAGCTTAACACTTGTTTTTTACGGTGACGCTTTCAACTTTGCCACCATGTCTGAGACTAGTGATGACTATGTTACGAGAGCATGGTAAGAAAAACATTATAAATTATGGTATTTTGTATATCTATTTGTCCATATGCTTTCAGGTAATTATTGGTAATTTATGTAACTTTAAACGAATTGGTATAGAATATAAAATATCATATATTAGTGGTGTACTAGAGGAGGTATTCAATATTAATCTACTACCTTCAAAATTTCACAAATGTTTTTAGGCTCTCCCTAATTCAAAAAAGTAACGAAAACGATTTTAGTGTTATTATTATGCAGATTGTAGATTAAAAAGTCGTAGGTGTCCAAATAATCATAGTCGTTGTATCGTGAATTATTTTATGATAGGACCGTCCAGTACAATCGGTAAACATTGGATTTAGTTAATAAGAATATAATAGAAACTTGGGGTACGCCTGAGACGACCAGGAGACGATTAGATGTAGCACCATCAAATACAACTCTCTGCAGCTTACCGCTGAGATAACTCTTAAAACCATGAATATAAGTTACCGTAAAAAGCAAATTAACACTAAAGTGCAGGATTCGTCCAAGCATTAAATACCATTTAAAAGCATCGTAGTAGCTAGTCATTAGCTGTAGATTGTAATAGCATATAATAACAGTCGTATAGCACCCATTTCACAAAATATAGCAATATCTTTGCTGTAGCACCTCAACTATTTTGTATGTGCTATATTGGCTATTTTAATAGTGATACTGTCTGCTATAGTTGGGTTAAGCACAAAAAGGCATTAAATAGTGATTAAAAGCATGGTAGTAAATCCTCACTGGCTATAGCTTATAATAGCAGTCATATAGCACCCATTTCACTCTGCTGTAGCTGCCTTAATCATTACTGCTGTTTTGGCTATACAATGTTCGAGACAGTGCTACAGCTGCTATTCTTGCTGTTTTTGCTATGCAGCATTATATTGCTATGTGCAGTTAGTAATAATAAATATTAATAATAAGAATAATTAAGTTGAAATAATAATAATAATATAGTAATAGTAAATATAATAATAATAGTAATAATAATAATAATAAAATAATAATAATAATAATAATAATAATAATAATGATAATAATAATAATAATAATAATAATAATAATAATAATAATAATAAATATCAATTAATAGTTTATATCTCTGGATAAAGCAGAAAACAAAAGAACTTACGTTTTAAGATTTCGACTATCACTGTAGTCTTGTTCACAATAACACACGATGGAAATTGCGTCATAGGGATTGTGACGTCAGCGGTGAGGCTGGGTGGGCCTGGTCCTGGTCCCCCTCCTCCATTCCTGCCTTTAAAGTGTTTAAAAAGCAACTGCTAACCACAGAGTTAAAATTTAAGTATAAAATTCATGAAATATATAATTCAATGGTTGAAAATATTTTCTGCAAAAGTTGATTGTATTTTCATTTCAAATATTAAAAGTTGTCTCATTTTCCAGTGGAGGGTTCAATGCTCCCTCCAATTAAAAAAATGATGGAGAAAAAAAGGAAAATTTTAATCAAATTCAATCTGAGAGTGCCATTTCTGGATATTTATGGGTGCCATAATCATAACATTTCTTACCTCAGGCCCAACCATGGTGGGGCTGAGGTGGATGGATTCCTCTATCTGTAAAAAACCCTCTCAGTTGGGTCCCCTCTATTACCAAATCCTGTATCCGCCACTGGCTTCTCAAAAGGGAGATCATTATGTAAACAATAATCGCTGTAATACTAATGTCAAATAGTCCCTTTTTAAAACATAAAGCATCACATTTTTTGTGATAAGGTTGATGTGCAATTTACTATGACAGTTAATATTAACTGGGTCGCGGATTGTCTGGGAAATCACAAATTGCGTCCCAGAGAAAAAAGTTTGGGAAGCGGGGGTCTAATGGGTATGATACTCGCCTTGGCAGTGAAGTTGCAGGTTCGAATCAAGGAAAATCATTTACAGGACTTCGTTGAGAGCTATGCTACACGATGTATTATTATGTTCTTTATTCGAACACTGTATTTACCTTTCTTTGATGATTTAACAGTGTTAACGGCTATCTTGATTTATATTATATGCAACTATATA
>NW_022700262.1:0-893 GCF_011630105.1 Anneissia japonica
ACCTACAAGATTGGGTCTACACACTTAAATGTCATATGAACTCATCAAAATATTTAAGCCTACTAATTCTCGAAAATAGAAGTAAACACCAAAACATTAATTGTGAATTTTTATTTTACATTTCTGTGCTAAAAATTGTAAATAAACGGAACACGTGAATATATACAAGCCATCATGATACAGGCGCGGATCCAGACCTTCTGTCTCTTATACACATCTAGATGTGTATAAGAGACAGGGCCTACTAATTAGAGTGTTTCCTTCCCTTTCATAACTCGAGTAAACTCTGATTTCTTCACCGGAATATAATTTTGACTTTTACACTGATTGTACTGTAGACCCTACTAGAGGTACATTGCCATGTAATCATGGTCTTCCATTTCTATAGCGCATGATCACTGCATAACAAACGTCACGCTACTAATTCGGAGTCTCTCAGCTTAGTCCTACAAGTGTCTATTTTGGCATTGACACGTGTGTTTTTAGCATTGTTTTAAAGTAATAACCTATCAGACATTCACATGAACAACAAAACCAATGAAAATATATTTGGCTTAGCTGTTGTTTTCAGCAACAGTGGCGTATGAAGGATTTAAGGAAGGAGGGTGCTGATGAAATGAAAATCCACACCACGTCAGCGACACCATGGTTGGCGGTGACGCGAAAATTTCAGTATGTTATCCCGGAAATGGAACTTAAATTTACCATTTAATTCTTTTTATTTTTGACGAATTGACTAAAAAAAACCGTACCCGAAAATGGTACTTAAGTACTTAAAATTATTTAAAAAAAAACAAAACTACTATATCCAACTGAGCCCCACAATATTTGGGGCTCAGGTGAGAAATGTTTAAAAATCTGAGACTCGTATAAATGTCCAAAAATAGCACTTG
>NW_022700263.1:0-735 GCF_011630105.1 Anneissia japonica
TTAAAATGCTTATTCCAGAAAGCCTATTAAAGTCATTCAGGCGTAATGAACGGTAACGACGTATGGATGGCAACAGAGCGCGCCACCTGGCGTCGTGGTGACACGACTGTGGTAATCTACATTGATTTTGTATAATGTGCCTCTTTTAAGTTATTCTTTTTCTACATATTTCAGTGAAATAATTTGAATCAATCAACTAAACAATTTTCTATAAAGTACATATTTTCCTAATATGTCATAATGAAGTATTCTAACTTGGATTTTAATTTTAGTATTGAAAAACTTGTGTTTGTTTTGTTCTGCAGGTTTTCATTTGAGTGGAACAGTCACAGAACCTGGCAACCAATTGTACAATGAATCTGAACAGTCCCACAAAGTTTCAATAAGTTTTGATCGCTGCAAGATTACATCTGTTACATGCAATTGTGACAACAAGGACATTTTTTGGTGCCAACATGTGGTGGCGCTCTCTTTGTATCGTATCCGAAGGGCAGGTAGTGTCCAGCTACGTGTTCCCATCTCTGAGACACTTCTTCAGATGGATAGAGAACAATTACAAAAATTTGCCCAATATTTGATATCTGCTCATCACACACATGTCTTGCCTACTGCCCAGAAACTGGCTGATGAAATATTACAATCTAAATCTGAAATCAACCTTTTACCAGGTAAAGCTTTGTTCTATTTTTTGTACTCTAAAAAAAGAATTCATTTCCAATGCGATTAAGCAAATTA
>NW_022700264.1:0-1000 GCF_011630105.1 Anneissia japonica
TGTTCAGTGAATGACACATATCCCTTTTACTAGACCTATAGTCTTCCTTTTTACAAATTATTAATTCGTGATCATCAATATAACATTTCTTTAGATTTTCCTGACTGGACATTGTATATAATGAATTGCATACATAATCATTAGATAATTGTTTGTGGTGGCCAACAGAACATATTTCTAGAGTAATTTTTCAGACTTCTCTTCACAGCCTGTTATTGAAATGTATATTGATTCTCTCTGCATAGAAGTTAAATTAAACAGTCTACCGTTGAGGTCAAACATTAAATCCATCTGACAGGGTAAACAAAACTATAGGCTGAAAGAAAGAAAAAAGTATTACAGCTTTATATACATTTTAACAAAATGTGAGTGACTTTCTTGCGGAGAAACATTGTCACTGTAAATTAAAGATAATTTCTTCCCTCAAAAATTTAACAATTTTAAACTTGTGTATTAATGATAGTCAAAACTTAGACCAATTTGGTGATTTGTTAGGTGCCGTAAAAAATTCATACAATCACCCATGAGAATCATTGGGAGTTTGTGCATTAATCATGGTCTTATGCGTATTGTATGACAAGGGGAAATGATATTCTTCAACTAAAATACTGTAGGTTTCTAGATGGAGCAGTAAAGGTTCTGATATGTATGAATTATTATTTGGTTTTTTGGATTACCTATAATTTTTACTATTATATAGACTGTGAATTGTGCAATAGGTTACACAATCCTCTTTTATGTGTATTCAAAAACTTAATACAGTGATTAAAATAACTGTACAGTGGGCATAATACATAATTATTCTGATATTCAACTATTTATATACTGTAAACAGTGAACCTACCTTATGCATGTTCTGTTAAGCATAAACTTGCTCCCAGTTTAACTGCTTGCATACAATATTTCCTGTAGAGAAAGAAGTGAGATTTAGTCAGATTTCAATTATTGCATTCTTTCACAAGACTAATGAAAATAATAGACCCCTATAAAACTTCCCCTA
>NW_022700265.1:0-1577 GCF_011630105.1 Anneissia japonica
GACCCAGACTCTCACCACATATCCAAGAGGTGAGCTTAATCAGTGAAAGACTAATGAAATGTATTTTGAACATACAAAATAAGAAGTACCACATATATCAAGTGTATGCACCTCAGCAAGGACATACAACTGAAGAGAAGGAAAATTTTTATAGGTTACTAGAGGATTGTTATCATATACAAGACTCCGAGATGGGGCTGATGATGGGAGATTTTAATGGCAGAATTGGAAGCGACAGAGTGGGAACTGAAAAGGTAATGGGTCCCTTCGGTGAAGAACATAGGAATCCTGAGGGAGAAAGACTAATTGACTTCTGTATTATGAACAATTTAAAGATTATGAACGGTTTCTTCCAACACCAAAGTTCACATAGGTATACAAGATATAGATGGAATCAAAACTCCGCTAAGTTTGACCAGATGTCAATCATTGATTATTTTATTTGCTCAGACAAGCGAGAAATATTAAATGTTAAAGCGTTTCCGGGAGAAACACTAGACTCTGATCACAGATTGTTGGTTGCGGACATAGCTGTAAAAGGACTAAATAAACAAAGAAAAAACAAAAGGAAAGTCATTAATATAAATTCACTTGAAAATCAAGAAGTCAGAAACATGTACACATCTAAACTTAAGCAAAATCTACAGGAAACTGAAGTGGGAAATCAGGAAAACTGGCAAACTCTAGCAAAATGTATTAAAGAATCAGCAGTAAACACACTAGGAATAAAGTGGATAGGAGGCACTAAAAAGAGGCATACACCATGGTGGTCAGAGGAGGTAAGCGAAGCAGTGAAAGACAAGACAAAAAAATTAAGAATATGGCTAAAAAATGGAACTCAAGAAACCAGAAAAGAATACATTTTAGCTAGGAGAGAAGTAGACAAAAGGAAAAAGATAGCAAAAACTCAAACATGGAAACAACTAGGAGACCAATTAAAAGAGGACCTAAGAAGCAATAACAAAAAACGGCTATACGGCCTTGCCAAATCTTACAGGAAAGATAAAACAAAAATTCAAAACATAAAAGATGAAAGTGGTGCAGTATTGGTCACAGCAGAAAGTATCAATAATCGGTGGACAGAATATTTCAATAAGCTACTAAATGTAAAAACAGAAGAGATAACAACAGTGGAAACTTGCAGGGAAGAAATAACTAATGAGGATGTGGAGGTAGAAGAAGATTTAATTACATCACAAGAATTAGAAGCAGCTATTAAGAAAATGAAAAATGGAAAATCGCCAGGGGAAGATGAAATCACTATAGAACTAATTAAATATGGAGGTGAGGAAATTCTTAGTCATGTTTTAGGATTAATAAACCACTGCTGGCGCAAAGGTGAAATACCCGAAGAATGGGGTAAAACGTTAATCATACCGATTTATAAAAGAAAAGGAGATTCCGGTAATTGTGAAAATTATAGGGGAATTTCACTAATTAATCATACAGCTAAATTATATGAAAGAATCATAGAAAAAAGAGTTAGACAGCGGATTGAACCAAGGATGGGTCTAGAACAGCATGGTTACAGAAAAAACATGTCCACCACCGACCTGATATTCAGCATACGATCCTTG
>NW_022700266.1:0-1584 GCF_011630105.1 Anneissia japonica
TCCAGTGACCTGTGACCTCAGTCTCGTACAATAACTTTTGTACAGTGAATATGAATATCATAACAGCGCCCTCTATACGATACAATCGAAGTAAACTTCGAGAAAAAACAAAGAGAAAAGTATTTCGTTTTGTTTATGGTTGGCCTAAAACCGTGATGGAGCCGAAAATGCCTATCCTAGCTATATGTACCCGTTTTTAAAGTGATTGCTAGACATAAGCTTGTTTTTTATTTATTGTCCAATATACTGTAAGATTTTTGATTCAAACAACCACTACTAGTTGCAATAGTGCTTTGCTGCAGTGACATCTCGCGCTGCTTGCGACGACTCGCTGCTGGCGGCGAATCGATCTGCGCATGTGTATAAAATGGTATTTACTTCCGAAAACATGCCTGCTGCACGCGGTAGGTTTGTATTTTGTTTTTCAATGAATAAAATTCAACTTTTAAGATGTCTTTCTAGACCTAGTTACATTATCATTATAGGTCTAACGTATGTAGGGCTACGGAACGATGTAGGCCGTATAGCCTACGGCCTAGCCTAAGCTGGCTCGGGCTAGCAAAGGCCCTAACTCTACTATTATTCGGCTGGCATAGGCCTACTACTACTACTAGCCAACTAATGGGACAGTCCCACACACTTTTGTATAACGAAGTGTCTATGCTTACGCCGAGTCGTAAGCATTAATCATAGGCTATGCTTACGCCGATCTATTTGAAGGGCGCCGCTTGCTTCGTGAGTACGAAAACGTCATTTGCAAATATTTTTTTTCTGTAGCGCGCACTTGGTGAAGTTTCAAGATGGCAGATGAAGACACTTTAGGCCCCATAAAAAATTATTATTAGTTTATCATCATATCAAGACCAAAAAACTGATGAGGGAGGGAGGTTTTTTTTTGTTTTTTTTTGGGGGGGGGGGTGTGAAGTGTCCCATCGCTGTTCGCCAGTGTGATTGGTTTAAAAACACAAAAGTCAAGAATAAAGTGAAGTCGGATTAACAAGGACACATGTACTTTTATTAAATATGCATTTTAAATATTAAAAGATGGCAAGAATATATACAATATTGTATATAAATAATGAGGTTCCTGAACACAACTAAAAAGGTGATCTATAACAAAACAATTTACCTGAATATTGAAAGTTTGAAGTACAACTATACGAAATACAATGAACTATCTACTGTACTTCAGCCAGTAACATCTTTAAAAGTCTGATGTTAGGATATTGCAATATGTTTTGATAAAACAATGTAGAGTATAAATTGAAAACATATTAACTCAATAAAGGCTGACAAGGTGAATATATTTAATAAATAAAAGGTGACAAGGTGAAATAAATAATGAATAGAATTTGAAATAATAATAATAATCTTTACTTAAAACATGCTGCATGTATTTGAACATGCTTTACTAGGTCTCTTCCTTCGCCAATATCCCCAGAATTAAATGAATTAAAAACCTCATTGACCGTACAATCTTCTGGTATTTTCTTCGCGAACCAATCCTTGACAACTTAAATATTCCTTCCCTGATTTGCATGACAATAAGCGGCATGCTGAACACAAAATCCAGCCACCACAGGG
>NW_022700267.1:0-669 GCF_011630105.1 Anneissia japonica
ATATAAATCAGTAGGTAGACGCAGACAAAATAAACTGCTACGATACTTTGACTTGTAGGAGACATAGAAATATTTTACCTTGTTACCTTCGTCAGTGCATGAGTATCAATGAGAAACTTATCAGAATACATAAGAATATACAATGGGTGTCTAATCACCAGATCTATAAACAATAGGTTACACAGTCTTATCACTAGCAATAGTTTATAAGGAGGCCTTAGCTTGGTTCACGTCGAACTTTATCTAGATATACCCGTCTTGAAACATGATACGATAATCCCCTAATTGCGTTCGATGCCAATTTAGAGCCAGATAAACAGCCAGCCAGTTTCAGGCCGTCGACGTCACACGGTCGAAAGGCTTGTATAATAAAACATCTACTGTATTTTACGAACCTCTAGTACCAAGTGGTATTCGTTCAAAAAAAATTGTAAACTACTGTAGAGAAGGTGTGAGTTTCCATTACCTAATCTAGCCGACCAGTATGAGCCAACGACCAGTGCAGCAGCGTGTTCTATCGCATTCTAAGTGCATTCTAAATCGCATTATTCTCTAGGCCCTGGCCCTAGCTACATTTACCTTCGATAAAAAACGAATTATTTTTATCGCTAGCTAGCATTCTTCCATTTAACAAAATATTGTTTTAATTTTCATTAAAACGTATGTATA
>NW_022700268.1:0-1041 GCF_011630105.1 Anneissia japonica
AAGCGTGGAAGCGACCGAGAGATGTCGGTACGATCTTTCGGAAGCCAGCTACCGAAACCTGCTTCTGTTAGAAGAGAGGGTTCCAAGCCGGTCACGTGCAGACGAGCGTCCATCGACGTCCGACGATCGAGGAGATTCCGGCGCCGCCGACGAGCTCTTCGATGCTTTGGAACGGTACGACGACGGAGAAGAAGAGAATTCCTTCGTCACGCCACCGACGACTACGGAGGAGTTGGAGGTCGCGACGTTACCCGCGGAGCGTGCACCGCAGCAACGGGAGCAACAGTATGCGGAATCCGTGTTGGATTCCGAAGCCCTTGGCGACCTTCCCGTGATCACTGAACCTGAGGAAACGACGGGAACTGGAAGGAGAGTGGGCGATCGCGAAGGCCCTCCATCCAATCTCCCGTACGACTTCAATTCGCAGGACTATCGCGACATGGAAGAAATAATCGAAAGAGAAGCTGCCAACGAGGACGACGACGCCGGCGACGATGGCGGGGCAGCGACGCCGACGGGAGATCTTCCACCTTACGCGGACGAGGAAAGTTCGCTATTGACGCCAAACGTGAGGTGGGTGGACGCGAACTGGAAGCAGTACACTTCTGGAAGACAGCTTCTGGATTTCTTCGGGAAAACGAAAACGACGATCTGGAGTGGGATCCGTCTCAAGACGGTCGACGATTTCCAGACGAACCGGAGACGCACGCGAGACCCACGTCGTCTTCGACGCCGGCGACTCCCAAGTCCGTCACGCTGGAAGATCTCGATGCGCACCGTCGAGAATCGGCGAAGGAGAACGAACGTACGTTGGAACTGGGCAACCAGAAGCTGAACGAGGTGCAGGACGTCATACAGAAATTAAAAGACGAAATACACGAGGCGAAGATGTCCGCGTTGAAAGAATCGTCCGACGTTCGCAGCATCGCGGAGGAAGAGGTCGAACGTCTCAAGACAGAAGTCGCTTCAAAGACGGATGCGCGGACGACCGGAGTTCCGAACATTCCGTCCTTCTAGAAAAGACGAAAGACGAACTGCGAC
>NW_022700269.1:0-535 GCF_011630105.1 Anneissia japonica
GGAATAAACAAATAAAAAAAATTATTTACTTTCATTAAACTGTTTTTGTTAACTTTTCATCACAACAATAATAATAATGATAATAATAATAATATTAAAATAATAATAATAATAATAGGCCTAATAATAGTTTAATGAGACTAATTAAAAATAATTTGCGTTCTGTTATGAGAAAATGCTCGTTTGGATAGCCTCATGATGCTTTGAATACATCGTGATAGGGTAAGCAACCTCGACCTTCATAGACCTTGATAAATTCAAAATTTCCAAAATGTAGAATTTCACTTTCAAGAATGAGGATTTGAAAATAAATTAGATGGTTACATTGCATACTCTTTGGTCTTGTTTTATTCAAAATGTTTTGGTTTTGGAAGCTGATTTCGACATTAGAAAACATAGCCTACATGAAGTTATATTATAGTAGCTCGATGCCTATCAAATTAGTAATAAAAATTCGCCAAAATTAGTCAAGTATCCCCCTGGACCCCCACCTGGGACCCAGGCGGCCCCTGGCCCCCAGCCAAGTGAGACTCGA
>NW_022700270.1:0-647 GCF_011630105.1 Anneissia japonica
CGTATGCTAACGGGAGACAGTAACCCTAATGGATCCCACAGCTTGGCAACTAAACTTGCAGCCTTCCTCTTTGTGAGTGTACTGATATTTGTACATATTTGGTCCAGTTGGATTGTTATCGTATCTCTTGACATATCCCACAGATGCCCTAATATTCTCGTCGTTTGTTCCTCTGGGCACTGGTCAACTCTATGGTGATTTGAGTGCCACTCTTTGATTGTAAATGATCCCTTTGTAAGAATCCGGTCTACCTGGTTGATTGCCCTAGATGCAGACATTGGATCTGTAAAAGAGTCAGTAATATCGTCCATGTACATTCTGTCAGTTACTCGAATGTATCCCTCGGGTTCAGACTGTTTTGATGCTTCAGCTAGCAATCTGACGGCCATCATAGATATATCAGGTGCTGGTTTGTCACCAAAAGGCAGTCGTAACCATTGGAAGTGATTAATAGTACCAGAACCACCCAAACGCCAAACAAATCTATGAAACATCTGGTCACGGGGAGCTAGGGCTATCTGATTAAACATCTTCTTCACATCTCCCACAACAGCTACATTTTCCTTTCTGAAATGCAAGAAACATTTCACCAAAGAATTGAGTAAGTCTGGTCCTTTCAGAAATCCGTCATTTAGGCATAGACCTTT
>NW_022700271.1:0-1009 GCF_011630105.1 Anneissia japonica
TACATCGTAGCCTGATATAAACAATCTAACCTGCGCGCAGGCTTCGTAGCCTGATTTAAACAATCCAAGCAAGGCTACGCGAAGCGAACCTACGAAGCAAAAGCATGTTGTTTATTTGTATGTGCAGAAAGACTGCTGCAGCTTACTGGAATAAACAATGTATTGTTTGATAATTTGTGAATGGCAAACACGAGTTTAGACCGTTAATTTTAAGTATGGAACTGTTTTTCAAAAAACGTACACTTGACTTCATGGGAGTCTCCTCTTCCACTCGCTGTCCACGACAGGAACTTGTTTGTACTGCTGTATTATTTATTTTAATTAATTAGCCTAGGCCTAGCTTATTTTTCATTTACAATTATTTTACCTCATTTAAAATGTCAAAAAACGATGTCCTCAGTGGCAATACACGCATGTGAAAAGATTGTTCATCAAATAATATTTTGTAGTCTTGATTTAGTAAGATAAATAATAAATATAAAGGAGAATTAACGTCCGTTGGTTGTAAAATTACCGAATGTCACATGGAAAACCCAATGGAAAATAAAACTAAGCCAGCATTAGACGTCAGAGTGCGCGCCAATCAGAACACAGTAAAGTGTGTTAGAGGTTAACCTCGTGGCAAATGTTGAAAAGCTGTGAGCAACAGTGAGTAAAAAGCGGAGTAAATGCGGTCTAGCATGACTAGCCTTAATTCGGAAAGGTAGTGATTTCTATACTTCCATTTAGTATTGGATCGCTAGATGTGTATAAGAGACAGGATCTGTAGAAATCGTAATAATTTGTACATGATTTGTCATCAGTATTATTTAAAAGAAGAAAATTCCTACTACCATAAGAATAATATCAGATCAAAAGTTGACAAGCAAAATGACGTATTTTTTTCCCAGAGATAACGTCCGATGTGCGGCTGCGCTGCCAAAAAGTAATGGGAAATCTCAGCAATTATGGCGTTTCCAGGCACTGGTAGTAGCCGTGGTGAGAACAAAATGTAATAATACATGGCATT
>NW_022700272.1:0-1112 GCF_011630105.1 Anneissia japonica
AGGAATTCCAACTGGTTGCCCAGACAGACTTTTTACAAATGGAGGGACTACACCAACTCAGCCCCCTCCTTGATCGAGGCTGAGGTAAGAAAATTATTATTATGGCACCTCTAAATGACCTGGAGACTTATATTTTAATTAAAATTTTTCTTTTTTTCCATTTATTGTTATAATTTGAAAAGTTTAATAGATGGTCTGGCCACCCTTGAATTCACCACTGTTTATAATAAATTACAACTACAGCAGAACCCTTCCTTTGGGACACCCAAGGGGACATTTTTTCGGCCACGAAACTAGGGAAGTAAATCTTTTACCCTACGGCCAACCCTTATTCAGGGATAACCACTATTAAGAAGACACTTCTTTAGGTCCTGCAGGTGTCCCTTTAATAGGGGTTCTACTGTACACAAAAAAAAATTAGGTTTTCAAAAATAAACAGTAAAGAAATAAAATACATGCACTCACCCTTTCCCCATATGTCCTTCTACCTGAATCTTTTTCATTGTTACAAATTGGTTTTTTTTTTTTTTGTTTTTTTTGCTGCTGAAATGAAAGAAATAATTCAAATATGTTTCACCACAATGTGACAATGTAAACATGTTGCCTTTTAAAGTTAGCTGATTTTGCTGTTTCCTGCAAAAACAAAAACAAACCTATGTGTACAACCTGCAAACCATCTTTGGCTAGAAAACATCCCAACACCAATTTCCTTTCATTTCCTTAGGCACGCCAAGATGCCAATAAGTGAACCTAATCGCTGTCCTACGTGGCATATCCATTTAACAACAGGGAACTTAATGGACCAGTACACCAGGGTAACCCCCTACTCTTAACGAATGATGTACTGGGTTTTTAAAGTGTACACAAGCCTAATGCGTACACTTAGGCTTACGGTTTAAAGTCCTTATCCGAGAAGACTTGTTCCACCATCGGAACCACTGGCGAGGGAGCCATTCAAACAGCGCCGATATTACAGCTGAAGGTTACGGTGCCCCTGACTTAACCGCTCAGCCAATCAATTCGCCAATCATTTGTAATATGAAAACTGAGCATAAAGTTGTATGAAATTAGTGCATGAACATTTTTGGAAGCAAACCCAAACATCAAAGTTT
>NW_022700273.1:0-999 GCF_011630105.1 Anneissia japonica
TGGGAAATGAGAAGGCACGAGCGGGGAGGGGGTGGTTTTGGGAGGGGCATCTCCTCACATTTGAGGTTTTTTTTTTAAATTAGTAGACTGCTAGACGATCTTAGGTGGCATCTGAAAAGAAGTAATAATAGAAAGTGTATGTTTTACCAGAGTACACAAAAGCACACAAAAAGACGAGTGACCATTATTTTATTTTTTCACGGTAAACGAAGTGGGTGGCTAGTCACCCTATTCACCCCCTATCAGCCACTGTGATAAAATGTAGAAGCATTGCCACTAATTCCAGAGCGGCCTGTGGAGCTTTTTTCCTGTACATTATAGGCGTTTTGACACTTAGCTGTTTATGAAATGTTAGAACCATGTTAGAACCATTCCTGATGATGACACAATTAATGTCGAAATATTGAATCCCAACACGATGGCGTGCATTTCAATACTTGGAGTATGTATTATACTTTCTTAGAACCATGGATTATTAATAGGTCCATGTTAGAACATTGTTAATCTGTCCATAGAGAAAATAGAACTGTTCTATTTTCTCGATGATCTGTCTGAACTTGTTTTGTCGATTGTTTCCGATCATTTTATACCTCCAAAGGCGTGGTAATCATATGGTCAATAAACAACAATTTCAATAAGCATCCGCCAAAGAGCTTCACTCATGTTCACTCCCTTGGGAGTGCGCTAGAGAACAAAAAGTACTACTTGGTAATACAGATTACCATCTTATCTGAGATTACGTAAAGTACAAGCAAATTCAAAATAAACCATTTGAACAGTGCTTCATTGACTAACAGTTAACACCAATTAGCAATTTGGAGAAATTAATAAACAATTTCCCACGAGTTAAGCGAAGAAAAGGACGGATACAATAAATTAATTTAAATATAAAGCGGATTACAAATACCGGTAACTCAAAAATGATCCCACTTAAAAAAATACATTATTATTATTATTATTATTATTATTATTATTATTATTATTATTATTATTATTATT
>NW_022700274.1:0-1044 GCF_011630105.1 Anneissia japonica
CCACGAAGACCCTGGGATCGTATAAGAGACAAATTTAATAAAATGGAAATAAAGTTAGGCCTACAGTGACTCTGAGCTCCTCTCAAAATGTTACACATGCATAAATGCCAAGAACATGCTTTTATAATCTGAATGATCGTATTTCGAAAACATTTTCGTTCGGTGTGGTAACATGTGCCGAGAACATAATGTTACGATAACATTTTATGCCGAGTACATAATTGAATGCACCCTACACTCCTCACTTTAAGTGTTCACACTAAATTTGCTCGGGAAGGTGTAGTAACGTTACTTGCGTTTGCGTCAATGCGTCTTTACTACACCAGTGTGAACCAGACCTAATCAATAGGAACCGGTCATTCATACACAGGCAACACCGTGGTCTTCAGCCGCCGTCTCTATCCATATTAATGACACCTTAATAGCCATTAGAAGACTGGAAGTATTGGCATGAAACACTGGTCTAGGTCTATTGGTTGGATGCCACTGAAGTCTCATTTGTCTGAATTTGGATTGAGACAATGTAAACGGAATTGGGCTTTCCTTCGATAGTTTGTCAATTCGGTGGGAAAGATTTGGCACAGAATTTGCCGTAACCTTCAGTCCCGGAAACATTCCTCAAATGTGTTTGCTTGTGTCTTTGGTAAGGCATTTTACCTGCAAAGGTCTCTCTCCATGCAGGATGATATATTTTGGATTCTTTTTATAAAAGTCTCCATGGACATTAAGTATGGTAGATAAGCCTCCTAGTCCGCCTTTTAGTCGTTCCAATGATGCTTAGCAATACTGCCTTAATTCAGTTACTCATTATTATTTTGTTTTAATTTAAAATATTTTTGCTGGTGTACTTTTAATATATACACATTTTGTTTAACTTTGTATATAATATTAACTGGTGGCCATACTTCTCTTCCTTAAACAGGACACAAATTAATTACCAATTTACTTAATTATGTTGTCGTTACAATTGCACTGTACAATAATAATAATAATAATAATAATAATAATAATAATAAATAATAATATTAATAATAATAATAATAA
>NW_022700275.1:0-850 GCF_011630105.1 Anneissia japonica
GCCCTATCGCCGGAAATGGCAAAGTCCTTGGAGCTGATCGATCCGAGAGCCATAATCAGGGATCCAGAAGGCCGCCGCATATCCTTCCGACTCATGCTGGCCTGGAATATGGAGTCGTACATGTTCGAGCCCGATTACTTTCTGCGCAGATCCTTTCCGTCCTGCGAGGCGGCGGAAATAAGCCAACTGTACATGAACAAACTTAAACAAAGTTAAACACGGCGGTTCCTTGGAAAGGCAAGATGACCGCACAATCGAAGTTCAGTGTTAAGATTGATACAAATAGTATGTAGATTTGAAGAGATTTGAACAAATAAAGAATGAAAAAAAATATGAAAAAAGTTTAATTGTCAGTTAATTTTTGTCTCCTCTTGACTTACTTACAAAAACGATAAGTTCGACATTTCTGGATTTTGTTGAAGAACGTAGGACGCCATGTAGAACGGTCACGAGTAAGTGATTCCGTTCTCGCGTCGTCGTTCTAATCGAAAGTTCCCTGTTGATATAGGAGACTATAAAAGCCCAACAGTTTGAAATCTCCTCACTTCACGAAAAAAAGTTTGCAAGAAAACATGACCGGAAAATTTGATACCAACCTTCCCTCAAACAGAGAAGACCTTCACATGTGCGAGCTGCTACCGGGCAGTCGGATCACCGAAGATTTCCTGTTCGCAGAGCCGATGACCGTGATGTGCGTCGAAGCAACTTCGAACGAGATACCCAACGACTCTCTCATGAACTGCGAGTCTTACACGTACGTGTTGCTGCAGGTCATGTTTCGATTTGCTTCGCAGCTGCACTACAAGAACAAGCCGTACCGGTGCGTGTGCTCCTTGCTCGAACCGAGCGT
>NW_022700276.1:0-945 GCF_011630105.1 Anneissia japonica
TGGAGGAGCACACCCTTTCAAACATTTAAAAGTCATTAGAAGTAATTTTTCATTCCAAATTGCATCACATCATCACCATATATAGGCATAACATGCCTAAATGTTATGATGACATCACATCATATCCATATATAGGCATAACATGATTATATATGGGCATACAACAGTTTTTTTGTCAAAGAAAATTTGATAATCTACAGCAGACAGAACTATTTTGGTTTGATTTTGTTAAAGCTGGTCTGCTGTCTGGCATATCGATAAATCAATTAAATAATAACTAGAGATTATAGTGTTATTCAAAAACCAATACCAGTTTATGGAATTTGCCAAAAACGTTTAAAGATCTATACAATGCTCTGTACAAAACAATCTCATAATTACGCTTTGGGAGTGGAATTGTTTTTAGTTATAACAAGAAAAAATCTAAAAACAACATCTGTCATACAATACATAAAAATATTTAGCAAATAGCAATTTACAAACAATTTAACATGGGCAAATCTAAGCAAACTACCAGCAGCACTTCAAATAAATGGTCTTATGACAAATTTGGGGAGACAGGATTTTTCTAAGCCTTGTTGTTAATGAAATTCAGGAAATTTGATAAAATGCGGGTCTAGATTTTAACATGTGTTGAAGGATACAGCTGTATGGACCAGTTGTCTTCCATTACCAGGTTATTATAACATCAATTTTGTCTTCGTCGGAAATGATTTTCATTCCATATGTGAGATTGTGTTGCATTAACAACAACAACATCAACAGGCAGTGACACTGCCTGCATTTTGCGATCAAAAATAGCATTAACTGGCTGACATCCAATTGTTCAGCCCATTGCTCATAACATCTTTTAATATTTAAGAAACATGTAGTGGTAGGTTAATCCAGTGGGCTTAGCAACAATTTCCTTTTTGCAATGTAGGCCATATTGTTTATATAGACCAC
>NW_022700277.1:0-1005 GCF_011630105.1 Anneissia japonica
GTATAACCGACAAGAAGCCTCGTCGACCCCGGAACCCGTCAGGGAGAGAGTCAGGTGATTATATTATGCATGTGGTTAGAATATATTTGGTTCAATTGTACGTATGGTACTGGTGTTATTACCTGCAAAAACAATCAACGAGGATACATTGGCCTATTTATTGTACATCGAAATTGCTTTTTTTTGCCTTATTTTTAGTGATTTTAATGAACATTGTATTATCTTTATATAAGTACTTCTTTAAAATAAAGGCTACTAAAATCGTGTTAAAAATATAAAATATGCAAATGATGAATATGAAACAATCATGTGATGCCGCAAGACCAAGTACTCAACTTTGCCAAGGCTCGGGCCAAGGCTCAGTGAAGGGTTACCGACCTCATCGAGCCCGGAACCCAGGGAGAGAGCAGGGGTGGCGCCAGAGGGGGGCTGGGGGGCTATAGCCCCCCCCCCCGTCGGGGAAGCCGATAAATTTTGTCGGGGAACAAACAAATAAAAAGAAATCTTTACATGTAATATTCGTTTAGCCACCATATCGTTTGTGTTTTTCATCACAACAACAACCACAATAACAACAACAATAATAATAATATTAATAATAAAAATAATTCAATGAGACTAATTAAAAATAATTTGCGTTCTGTTATGACAAATGCTCATTTAGATAGCCTCATGATGGCTGGAATACATCGTGATAGGTGAAGCAACCTCGACCATGACAACGTGGTTGACAGATTTGATGCAAAATTTCCAAAATATAGAATTTCACTTTCAAGAATGAGGATTTGAAAATAAATTAGATGGTTACATTGAATACTCTTTGTTTCTTGCTTTATTAAAAAATGTTTTGGTTTTGGATACTGATGTCAACATTAGGAAGCATAGCCTACATGAAGTCATATTATAGTAACTCGATGCCTATCAAATAAGTTATAAAAATTCGCCATAATTCATCAAATATCCGTGGCTTCCAGGGGGCTTCGCCCCCTGGACCCCCACCGGGGC
>NW_022700278.1:0-631 GCF_011630105.1 Anneissia japonica
CCAGTGACTAGAATCCTTTTTAAATAAATGATGTAACTTCTAGGAGCTCTAACTGGCTATGCCAGGGGCCCAGACCTAAACGAAGTCCCGGAATATTTGTCATCATTTTTCATTTCGCTCAAAATCGGCCGAGCAGGGCTTTCGAGGAGCAAAACATGTTTCATTTCATAATACGTGCTTTGATGTCAACATCGCCAAAGCGGTGCTTGCCCAGCACTGCGCACTCTCCCAAACCCAGCATGAGTGGCGTATTTACTTGTGCGCGGGTGCTTAAAAACACTCACTCCCCTAAGTCGATACCCCCTTCCACTTTGAAAATGTCCGAAGCACAAAAAACAGGAGATTCATTTTCTTGTGCTTTTAGGTTAGGTGGTTATCTAATCCACTTCCACTAAACGCAAATCCTGTATCTGTCCCTCTGCATGGGGTTGGAATTAGGAGTACCCGCTTTGCAAGTTGCAATCTGCTATTTTACAAATTTATTCAGCTTTACAATTACCAGCTGCTATTTTCAGGCATTTAGAGAGCAATATTCAAAAATGAGCTCAGCTCAGCCCCAACCATGATGGGGCTGAGGTGGGTATGAAGTCCCCAATAACTTTTGTCTACCAATGTAGAGATGGGAAGGGCA
>NW_022700279.1:0-936 GCF_011630105.1 Anneissia japonica
TATATATACACACACACATACATATATATATATATATATATATATATATATATAGGCCTATATACAGAACTTCAAAGCGAGTATGAAGAATAAAGGACCTTATGCTGTCATTTCATTTAATTTAATTTCATTTCTTTAGGCACGAGGGCCAAGGATATGCCAATAAGTGAACTTAATCACTGTCCTACGTGGCAGACGCCTTAACCAACTGGGCAATTCAAATCCGATTAAAGCATCTTATGCTTCACACTTATGCGCATGCGTTGTTGGACAGCACTAGTCCTTTATGCAAGGCAAATATCAGAAATCAATATGATACGCCCTCTTCTTATATGCATTTGACAAGGTAGGATCTCCGAGATACTTTTATAAACAAACCATGATATAATATATATAAAATCTAAACCTTCTTGTGGTAATGCTATATTATATGTAACATACTTTAACGGTTCGTACATAGGCCTATATAAATAAATTTTGACGTTAAAGAAGAAGAATAATAGGTGCCCCAATATATATAAATTAGGAAGTCAAAGCCATCATCTACACACAAACTATCATAGGCTTATCACATATTTACATCACCAAATAAAAAAACGTTTTTATTAGGGGACCACCTGTAAATTGGCCAAATGGGTTGCTGTCTGGACCAGAGACCATTTGCTTCATTCCTGTACCAAGCGAGTCTAGCTTTACCCAGGGTTGACCTGTTTTACCAGGTGTCTGTTGGTGGAACAGATCACTCCTTTCCGCTGTGTTCCACCTGTCAAATGTGTACGCATCGTATGTTATACCATCCTTAGTCATGACGGCTAATATTAAAGAGAAATTATTTAATAAATCATAATCAAAATATTAAATTAACGTTGTATATAAAGTGTTAGCTAAATTTAAAAAATGGTACAAATAATAAAATAAATGACAATAATAATAATA
>NW_022700280.1:0-689 GCF_011630105.1 Anneissia japonica
TGCGTACATTTCATTAAGCAACATTGCTTTGGACTGTAACAACTATAGCCTATTACTGGCACTTTTATTGAGAAGGTTTTTAAAAGTATATTCCAAAAAGATTGTAATGTCGACATATCAAACAATTACCGTTTAAACCGTGTTTGCCATACTCCGGGATAAGAACTGTCAAGATAAGTTTGGACCGGTGCCAAAATCGGTCCGGCGGACCGATTTTGACCTCATAATTACCTGCCGAATGTATTCCACATATTGCCAAAAATAGGTCCGCCGAAATTTACTTTCCTGTGCTCAGCACACTTGGGCATCTTACGTCCGCAATAGATTTTTGACGGAAAGAGCGATTCTTAAGCTTTTGCAGACCTGCATATTGTTATCTAGCCAATCAGAGTGAGAAAACAAAAAGATGCAAAAGAAAGAGCATCACGTGACCTATATAATATACTACATAAAGAGAAAGCGCCAGCGAGTGTTTGTGCTCTGTACAAAGTTGATGATGAATATAACGTCAGTCAACTATTAAAAAAGGTGTACTGTATCACTGGCAACGTGCATATCCAAAGAATCTGGATTGAGTGAACAAATTAATTTAGTAAACAAATGGACTGGTAAAATACTTTAGTGATTAACGATTATTATAAATTCTCATGAACTATATTTTGTGTATCATAAGCCTACAAAATAAATGA
>NW_022700281.1:0-208 GCF_011630105.1 Anneissia japonica
AATCATATTAAGTGAGCATAATCTCCAGGTCAAGGTTGAATGTCAGGTACCTTAATTTTCAGTTCACGCGACTTTACGTGTGCGTACGCGTGCGTCAACATTTATATATGCATAAAACCATGCATGTTTTTAATCAGTTATAGCTCCATAGGATGAAAGGTGACCCCCAATTTTTATTACATATTCTGAAAGCACATGAGTTGTAGAT
>NW_022700281.1:288-726 GCF_011630105.1 Anneissia japonica
TTATTACTTTTTATACTCGTTTGAACGTACTCGCTTATCTTGATTGATTGTCTCCCACCTGTGAGTATGTTATAGCTAAATCAATTCTCTTTCGGACGTGTCCATTTATTTTTTATTTTGGTGACGTGGTCATGGTCAAAAAGAAGGCTTTTTTGGAGCCTTCTCATCTTTCTTTCTTGAAAGATGTAAACACATTGAAAATCGAGGGCGGCAGACGGTATTTCGACACTATCAGACCGATAGTTCGTTTACTGTAAAGGCAAAATTCGTGTGGCATTACCAACCAACAGGGGATTTTAAATTAAACTTGGCAAGGTTTCAATTCATGTGCCATTACCGTCGTCAGGCACGCGTCGTATAAGCTATTCGTACATGTGCGTTAAAATTTTTAAATTGTTAATATCACTTTTCAGATAATTTAAAGCACGTTTCAGGTAA
>NW_022700282.1:0-552 GCF_011630105.1 Anneissia japonica
AGCTAAGCAGTTAAAAGAAGTCATATTGCGGTAGCTTGATGCCTATCAAAAAAAATCACAAAAAATCGTCAAATATCCGGCTTCGCCCTTTTGGCCTCCACCGCATCCACTGAATAAAAACTTTATTTTATTTTATTCTATTTTTACTTTTATTTTATTTTATTCTATTTTACCTGCCAATTAATGTACAGTAAGTTGTAAGCTCTAGGTCTACAATTAGGCTGCCCACTCCAATACAAGACCATTTCTTTCATAGCACTGATCGTTAAAATATTGATAATAATTAAAAAGTAACAAAAGTAAATAATAGGTTGCTCTTTAGTGTGATTTTAAAATAACAAATTATAATAAATATATATGCCTTCCAAAGGTTATAATAATTAACGAATAGGCCTACGTAGATCCTGTTATTTGCGATTTGTATAGCGCCTCCCGTTAGACCAACCTCGAGGCGCTTCACAACAACGGAAGGAAACGGACAAGAGAGTAAAAAAAACCATGAACCTAGACTAACAAAGAAAAAAGAAAACGCCTAAACGAACCAAACCAACA
>NW_022700283.1:0-741 GCF_011630105.1 Anneissia japonica
ACAACAACCAGCAGCAACAACAGCAACCCCCTTCGTCGTCGTCTTCCTTAGCTCCACCGACGGACAAACGACAGCCGCAGACGGTGGACGCCTGCTACCGACAACCGGAAAAGAAGGATGAAAGCTTCAACTACTGGAAGTCGCGCGGTGCTCACTACCAGTAATTGACGCTGAACCAGGCTCTTCTCCCCCTAATCGAATGCTCCAGTTGTCGATACCAGTTCGGAACGACGATCTCCGACGGGTGTAGCTGCGGCGGGTCGGGTCCCGGTTCCTGATCTCTTATCGCGTTCGTCGACGTGACGACCGAGCTGGTTGTTGCAGCCGCCGCCGCCGCAGCAGCAGCATCCCTCTGGGAGTTCAGATCCGCCAGAGAACTTCGCAGATCGGTAACGCTCTTCAGGTACCTTTCGGTGGCCCTGTACACGATGCGATCAGAGTCGTTCTCCACGAAGTCTTCCACGCGAAAATTTTCGGCAAAGAATCTGCAAAGTTCCATTTGCGTGACGATATGTTACATCCGAGCGTCCGACGGAAATATGACGCTGAGGTTGTCGCTGAATCGTCTGCCTATCCCCACCGCCTTCGGCAACGACGGCGGTGGAGACACGTCGGTCACGGAGGCCAGGTTCGAAGAACTTAGTCGCAAGCACGCCAAGGTGATAGACGAACTGCGGACGAGCAACGACGAGAACGCCAGACTTCACAAGATCGTCCAAGATCTGACGAGCAAACTTAACT
>NW_022700284.1:0-638 GCF_011630105.1 Anneissia japonica
TGATCGAACGGGACGAGCCCGACGAAGCTGAAGACGACGATGACGACGACGATATCCTGCCCACGATGACGAACGGCGACTCGGATATCAAGCTTTCGAAATTCGTCGCGACCAAGCAAGCTCGCCGAGCTCTGCGATCGGTAGTCCGCCCGAAACAGTGGATATTGATGGATGCCGACACTCTCGTCTGTTACCACGAGGAGGAAGGGAGCATATTTCTCACGGCTCACCGATTCCCCGCGTACGTGTACTGAGAACTGAGCTGCACGAATCGCGATCGCATCCGATTCGCGTTCGCGACAGCATCAGCCGCGGCAGTTGCGAGCGCAAGGAAAGGCGATCCTTACTCGAACATTCCGGTAAGGTACGGCGATCGAGAGACGACGTTCGACGTTCGCGACGTCAGCGCCTTGTTCTACAAGGTGATGCTCACCAACCACCCGGAATACGCGCATCCCGAGTCATACCGAAGAGCGCTGACGGCGAGCGCAAAGAAACCCCCATGGAGGACCACGGAACGACACGGGATACTGGTACTGCCCATGCCGCGCCCTGCACCGGACGTGCGGTTTTGCGAGATCGCCATGAGGTCCGTTGACTTCACGACGGAAGCGAGAGAGAGGCTGCTTCCTTTGCAA
>NW_022700285.1:0-1451 GCF_011630105.1 Anneissia japonica
CGACATGATATTTTCCGTTGCTAGTATTGACACTTGTGAAATATAATATTTCATAGGAATTATTTAAAATTTGTTAAAAAACTCATTCTGACTGAGATTTTGACACTTAAACAAACATATCTCAGCCTAACCGAACGACCGCATTGTGCGGGATGCGAAGTACAAAAACTAATCTCATTAGAGAGGGCGCACTTTATTGACTGTATAAAGTATACATAAAAGCGAGAGTACAGTATTCCAGTGGATGCGATCTACAACCTCTGAATTTGCCTAGTAACAATGAATTTCTCATTTTTTTTATTCTTTTGCGTAAAACTAAAATTCATGCCAATATTTTTCCATGATTTATAATAATTGGAGTAATGCAAATGCATATTTTCTAAAAAAAGTCAGTTTTTAGTGAAATTTTGCCGGGAATGGGGCTTTAAGGTTTTACGGTGTCAACAGTATGAATTCCTTCCTATCGGCTAATTCTGCTTATTTCATTATGTACAGTTCTTTAGAAATTACCTTTCCCAATGCTGGACTGTAGTGTATAAAAATGTATTACAGATATATGTCACATGAGTTAATAATAGAATGATTAACCTGATATAGCCCTGTCCCGACTATTAAAAACATATGAAATGTCTAAATATGGTCATGATGACATTACACCATTGCTATGTATAGGCACATCATGACTATATATGGGCATACAACAGTGTTTTTTTGTGGACAAAGCTTTATAGTGAATGATAGCTACTCTCTATACATTAAAAATTAGATTTCTTTTGTTTCTGCTTTCCATATGACCGTCAACTTTAACCCCTAGAAAGCTTCATTTACATATTAACTAACCTTATCAGATCAGGGGCTCGAATAATCGCCTCTATGATGTTCTGCCTTATAAGGGCACGGTCGTTCTCGTGTATGCTAAACATAACCTCCCTTGGGTCTGCCTTCGGGTCTGGTTCTCGGTCTTGCCAGAATTGTACTACCATATTCTTGAGGTAAATGACACCAGCCTGACGGACAGGGAATTGAACATCTTCTACCATTACCACCTGTAGCAGGTGTGGTGCAAACCCTATTATCTTATGAATCTGAAATAAACAAGATGAAGAAATGAAAAATGTTTTGCTTAATCATTTTATAATTATACATCTAATCTAAATGCTGTGCTTTATCATTTTGTAATAATACATCTAATCTATTTCAAGAAAGCTATGTATTCAATATTAAAGATTTGCAGCTGTAACTGACCATAGTGTTGTACTGTATCTAATACTAATTACAGTTTTTTGATAAATTGTTTTTGTTGACTTCTTATTCTTGAAGTAGCTTACGGGATAAGAATATATCTACAGAAATTCTTCAGTAGACGATTGGGAATTATGTTAAAAAGTTAAAGCCCCATTCCCGGCAAAATTTCAATTTTTAAGAAAAATCTAATTTTTGTATAATGTTAT
>NW_022700286.1:0-667 GCF_011630105.1 Anneissia japonica
AAAGTAGTCCATGACTGATTAAATATTTCAGACAATTATCTTATGACAAAACCAACATAGATTGGGCCTACATAGGTCAAATTTCGTAACTGGTATAGGCCTACAGTAGGCCTATGTACTCTATGTAGGGATAAATAAATACAGAGAATATTCTAGTGAGAAACAAAACATGTTTATTTTTACCGTACTGTGTCCTTGTTTTTGTTTTTGTTCTTTTTTTATGCTGTAGAATTTTAATATTGTTATTGTTTAACTGTTTGTGTACTGTTTTACTGTTTGAAATTGTATTTTAACATGGCCCGAGGGAAGAACGGCCATTAGCTGAATCTGGGACACACGTGTATAGATAAAGTTTATTATTATTATTATTATTATTATTATTATTATTATTATTATTTTCATAACATATATATACATGTGCAAAGCAGATTGATCACAAAATCAGAAACAAATGTCAAACATCAGAAACCAGCTTTTGTTAGGCGTATTCGACAGGTCCTTTTCCGAGGAGCTTGGAGTGTGCTCATTAAGCTCGTTAAAAAACAGCGAGGAGTTTGAGCCACTCTTGTGAGGAGTTCGTGCTGCTCGTGTGACCAGTTCAAAACAGACCAGTTAAATACGCCTATTGTTTAAAACTGTAAGTCCCATTGAATGAAAATAGGTTATT
>NW_022700287.1:0-1482 GCF_011630105.1 Anneissia japonica
TATAAAGAAAACAAAATTAATGTTATTTGGAACAAACTACATTCTTCCTAAATTTAAAGATATTTAACTTAATTTGAATGGTGATATTATTGAAAGAGTTGATTCTTTTAAATACTTAGGTGTAACTTTTGATCCTGTACTAACTTGGAAAGACCACATAAATAAATTATCTTCAAATTTGTCTAAGCGTATTGGTGTCATCCGCCGTATAAAATACCTACTTCCACCCCATACCCTTAAAATGCTTGCTAAGTCCTTAGTATTACCTCTTTTTGATTATTGTTGTTGTGTCTGGTCAAATTGTAATGTTCAATATTCTAATTGTTTACAAGTTCAAATGAACAGATTATGTAGAATTGTTTTGTCTGTTGATATTTATACTTCCGTTGATGTTATGTTAAGTTCACTTGCATGGAAACGACTACATGTAAGGTGGAATGAACAGATAGCCTTAATGACTTTTAAATGTTTAAAAGGGTATGAGCCATCTTATTTATCATCTAAATTTAAATTTAATATCGAATCCCATTCAAGATGTACACGTAGTCAATCTCATAATAACCTTTTTGTACCACAATGGAATAACTGTCAAGGCAAGAGAACTTTTTTGTATCGTTCAACAAAGTTGTGGAATGAACTTCCACACAAAACAACAACAAATTTCATGAACATGTCTATTATATTTTTTAAAAACTCTTTTAATTCTTAATCACATTTATTATGATATCTATTTATATATATGTTTGTTTTTTAATTACTTTTCTTTTAACTTTTGTATTTTATGAAACTGTACCACTTTGAAAAACAGTACACAAGTACTGAAAGTGCATGCAGTAGAAAGACAGAATAAATAAATAAATAAATAAATAAATCATCAATTCTGTCTTCTTTACATTCAGACTTAATTTGTTACTGATTAACCATTTCCTTATATTTTCTAGGTCAATATTTATCTTATGGGTTACATCTATAATGTCATCAGAAGCATAATAAAGGGCAGTATCATCAGCATACATACTAATTGTCCCATATTTTACAACACTTGGAAGGTTATTAACATATAATAAAAAAAGGAGTGGACCCAAAATGGATCCTTGTGGGATGCCACATACCACTTGGCATTGTTTAGATGATTTACCATTTATTATTGTTTTTTGTCTACGTTCAGAAAGATAGCTTTTGAACCAGTTTAAAGAAAGATTACTCAGTGCAAACATACTTAATTTTTTAATGAGGATGTCATGATTCACTGTGTCAAACGCCTTTTTAAGATCTAACATAACAAGACCAATATATTTGCCTTGGTCTATTGCATCTATCCAGTCTTCTGTTACATTAATGAGGGAAGATAGTGTGGAAAAATTTGGGCGGAAACCTGATTGTTTTTCATAAATTAAAGAGTTATTATTAAGATAGTGGTATAATTGATCAAAAATTGTACGTTCCAGTATTTTAGATAAAATTGGCAAAATTGATATTGGT
>NW_022700288.1:0-507 GCF_011630105.1 Anneissia japonica
TAGGCACTTTCAGAGGATGCATTTGTCAAGGGGTGGGGAAAGATTTTCCAAAGATGGATATTTTCCCATTGTCCCCCGGTGTTTTGAATTCTAATTTCGTTAGAATTGATCAAAACTCCCTAAAAAGTGCAGTTTTTAGAGGAAATTGAGCCATGTTAACAAGAAATGCGCGCAAAATTGGAGGTTTTTAGGCACTTTCAGGGGATGAAAGGGCATTTATAAAGGGGTGGGGAAGATTTTTCAAAGATAGATATTTTCCCCTTGTCCTCCAGTGGTTACGCCATCGGGCAGCATAGATCAAAGGAGTTTTGAGTGTTTTTGAAGTGGAGAAGGGGTGGCAGGGTGTTGCGAGTGTGGTCATTATGATATCTTCCTTTTTATTCTTGTCTTTATTCTTCTCTTCTCTTTTTCTTTCCTTTTCCTTTCCTCTTCTTTCTCTTTCCCTCCCTCTCCCCTCTTTCTTTTCTCTTATTACCCAGCCCGGTATGACGGCTTGGTCAGCCCGGT
>NW_022700289.1:0-689 GCF_011630105.1 Anneissia japonica
GGAAATACACAGCCTAGCAAAACAGAAGGTTAGAAAAACTAATAGTTTGAATACTATTCTGAGTTTTTTGTCAGAGATCATCCTCTTCTTTTTATTCTTTCTTTCTCCCCATTATTTGTGTGCATGATATCTCAAAATTTCCAAGAGCTACGTACATGCACGCTTTAATGAACATTTTGCTTGGCCTGGAATAGTCACAATAAGCTTTTGAATGTGCTCAGTCATGCGTTACGTCATCTACGCACAATCTTACACAATTTTACATCATCGATCATATCTTCCCAACCAATTTTCATTTCTAAATCATATTTATAATATGGGCATAAACTTCAGGTCAAGGTTGAATGTCACGTACTGAAATATTTCGCGTGTGCGTCATAACACACGCGCACACATGCGTCAAATTACACGTGCAACATGTACGGAAGCTAGAAATTACAGGGTTTTTTTTTACATATTTTGGGTTTCTGATATTGCATTCACAAATTTCCATCAGTCATCTTAGGGCCAATAGCAGTGCCGTACACTCGCAACAAACATACAAATCCTTGCGCGCGTTTGTGCTGACATACAGTGAAAATATGCTAAAATCAGGCCTATTTTTAATCAGATATAGCTCCTTAAGATGAAAGGTGACCCCCAATTTTTATTACATATTCTGGAAGCACATGAGTTGTAGATATGATTTT
>NW_022700290.1:0-747 GCF_011630105.1 Anneissia japonica
GATTTATCCAGAATAAATTGAAATGCCATTGGTTTAATTTAGTGTACTGGGAGAACGTTCCTAATTTTAAGTCCAAATGGTGTGGTTGTTTTAAGTAAAAGTCCCATTGATTCTCTTTATCTTAGCGGTTTTTGTCGCTCCAACTGGCATTATGGTCAATTGCAATCACTCTGAAATTTGAAATTGAGTGACCAGCTAAATTGAAATGTTCGGCTACTGGTTGATCAAGCTTAGATGTTCTGATAGCTGATCTATGTTGTGTTATTCTCATACGGAGAGCGTTTTTTTGTTTCTCCGACATATTGTTTACCACAAATATTACAATATAAGAGATAAATGACATTTTTGGTGAGGCAATTAATTGATTGCCTTATCCGAAATATGTGGTTTGTTTGGTTGCTCTTGAATGATTGTGTAGAATCAAGCAAAGAGCATGTTTTGCATGATGAACCACAAAGATGACTACCCAAATTACGGTTGTCGCAAGAGTTAGTTTGCCTCTTGAATTTAGATCGTACTAATATATCACGAAGGTTAGGTGGTCTGCGATAGGCTATGAACTGTGTATCCGGAAAAACAGACCTAAGACGTTCTGTGGTATGTAGAATGGGCATATGTTTCTGAATTATAGCCCTTAGTGGTGGTAACCTAGGGTGATAGGTTGTGACCAGTGGCACTCTGGACGATCGTTGACGTGGTTTGTACGTCAGTGTTTGAGCACGAGGTATGTCCTTTGCTTTTTTTTAT
>NW_022700291.1:0-1600 GCF_011630105.1 Anneissia japonica
CTTTCATCCTATGGAGCTATAACTAATTAAAAATATTCATGGTTTTATGCATATATAAATATTGAGGCACGCGTACGCGCACGTTAAGTCGCGCGAACGGAAAATTAAGGTACCAGACATTTAACCTTGACCTGAAGATTATGCTCACTTAATATGATTCAGAAATGACGAATGGTTAAGATGATATGGGCTCATCAACTTTTAGATGAAAGGAAGATGTGGGGGTCAGAAAAAACAATTGTTTTGACTATGATGACGTCATAAAAATGTAAAAAGAAATCAAATATATGAAAGAGAATTGTCTCAGCTATAACATACTCAAATTTGGAAGACGATTGATCAACGATAAGCGAGATACGCTCAAATGCGTATTTTCAAAAATGACGCCATAGCTATAATTCACTTTCTTTGAATTCACATGCCAATATGATGACGTCACAATGTCCGATAAGCCATTATGAGCTATAAAATCATATTTAAAACTTATGTGCTTTCAGAATATGTAATAACAATTGGGGGTCACCTTTCAACCTAAGGAGCTATAACTGATTAAAAATAGGTCTGATTTTAGCATAATTTCACTGTATAGCGGCACAAATACGCGCAAAGATACCTGTTTGATGCGCACGTACGGTATTGCTATTGGCCAAAAGATGACCGAAAAGAATGGAAATTTGTGAAAACAATTTCAGGAACCCAAAATATGTAAAAAAAACCTAATTTCTAGCTTCCACACGTACTGTGCAAGTAAAAGTGTGCGCGCGTAGTGGAAAATTATAAAAAATTTTCAAATGCTTAAAATGGCCTCAAACGTGCTCTAATCCAGTCAAAAAGTGATTTCGAGCATTTTTGAAATTTTGACGCACGCGTCCGTGCGCGTTAATAAGCGCACGCGTAAAATTAGGGTACAGTTCATTCAACATTAACTCAAAGTTAATGCTCACTTAATACGATTTCGAAATGGCAATTGGTTAGGCTGATATGATCGATAATGTAAAAACGCAAAATTGCGCGTAGATGACGTCACGCATGATTTAGCGCGTTGAAAAGCTTACCATGACTATTCCAGACCAAGCCAAATGTTCGATGACAGCGATTATGCGTAACTTGTGGCATTTTTTTGGGATATCGTGCGAACAGAAAAGGTGAGAAAGAAAGAAGAACTAGATTTGAACTCGTCACTGAGGACGAGTTAGGTGATCCGCCGCACTTTGACCCTCACGAAGCACGCGCGGTTCTGATTGAAAAGTATTATATGCTAAAACATGCTCTATTTAAAGAGTAATTTTGAGCATTTTAAAAGAAATTTTAAAGGAAAAGAGAAATTTTGAGCATTTTAAGGACTGTGTACAAATACGTGTTAACGTCCGTGCGCACAGTAGTATTAATACAGTGTCACAAACCCAACACATGTAACCGAAACGTAATTTCCAGCTTCAGTACGTGCTGTGGGCGTGGAAATAAACGTACGGCGCGTAAATTTTGGAAAGTTTTGAAATATTCAAAAAGACCTGAAACGTGCTTTAAATTATCTGAAAAGTGATATTAACAATTTTAAAATTTGAACGCACAAGTACGAATACCTCATACGACGTGCCTG
>NW_022700292.1:0-1764 GCF_011630105.1 Anneissia japonica
CCATAATATTTTTCTTCTCAAACAAAGTAAAAACTTTAACATTGGAACAAATCTTTGTGCTTTTTTTTTTTTAGGAAATGAAGATAATAAAAACAACTATGTGATAAACACTATTTTGTTCTGTAGTTGTTTTTCACCACCAGATAATAATCAAGGTATATACTGTAACAATATTTCTAACAATCTAAAGATTAAGGATTAACAAACTTTATTATTTTTAACTTTTTTTAAATTAATCTCACATATTTGTTGAAATTTAAGCATTTATGATAACTATTTGTTCTAGCAATTGTTTATTACTGTACTGATGAAAAGCAAAACCCCCTCTTGATCTCGCTATCAGTCAATCTTACTATTTATTCTGAGTAACAGTATCTTAGTGTTCTTGTTCTTTTTCCAAATATAGATAACAGACGTAACCATAATGATAATAGAAATGAACGTCCGCAGTCAGGTAGGAAAACAGTTCTTTCAATTTACTTCAGTTGTAGACTTAAAAATGACTAAAGAAGTAGTAGTTATGCATACAATACAAAAGATTAAGGATTAAAAAACTTTATTTATTATTTTAATTGCTGTTGCATGTATACTGGAATCAATCATACTAATAAATAATAATAATTGGAATTTAAATAGACCAGAAAAAATATTTCAAAGATATATAGTAATATAAAAAAAAAAAGATTTTGCAGGATTAACACACATGTATTTTTTGTTCTTATTTAATCTTTAAAACAGATACCAATGGAGATAATGGTGTGTCTGGACAAAATGAAGAAAGAATTGCTTTGCGTGGTGTGTTGTGGAATTTTGCTTGTGATTAAAACAATAAATGCCAGTTTGCTTTTGAGGACTTCTAGAATATATTAAAATTTCCCATCTCATATACATAGGCCTAATTGCAATTTTTGAAGACAATAGAGGTTTTGGATACATATACCCACTATTTTGTATATCAGTTTCAGTAAAATATCTTTATCATTGATTTGCATGAAAGGCAAAAGTTAAAGGGTGGGCGGACTAAAGTATATATGTATGTGTGTATTTAAACTTTGTGTTGAAAATCATCTTTAATTATTTTTAATTTCTCAGATATTAATTCGTCTAATGAACAGAATACTAATCAACAGAATGCTGATGTAGCTGATGGCATCCCGAGTAAGTGGACTGATGTGTTATGCACCAAGTGCATTGCAAATTCTCTTCTGCTTTTCTTTTTGGCTAATGTAATGCAGCATTCCCTGATAGTATTAACTGATGTTTTTCAACAATCTATCAATTTCTATAATCCAACTGGTGCATAAAATGGCAGACATTATTGTAAATTTATGTAATGGAAAAATATTTGCATGATAGTGAATTCACTTTTGTCATTATTAAATTTAGATGCTGAAGCGCAGCCCCTACTGAACCAGGGCAGGAACGATTCTGCCTCTGGAAGCAATGTACAACATGGTGCTTCAGTTGTGAAATTAGGCCCACTACCTCAACAGAATACTGATGTAGCTGATGCCATTCCGAGTAAGTGGACTGATGTGTTATGCACCAAGTGCATTGCAAGTTCTCTTCTGCTTTTCTTTTTAGCTAATGTAATGCAGTATCCCCTGATAGTATTAACTGATGTTTTTCAACAATCTATCAATTTCAATAATCCAACTGGTGCATAAGATGGTAGACATTATTGTAAATTTATGTAATGGGAAAATATTTGCATGATAGTGAATTCACTTTTGTCATTATTAAATTTAGATGCTGAAGCGCAGC
>NW_022700293.1:0-723 GCF_011630105.1 Anneissia japonica
TAAACATGCTATGACTAGAGGTCATGATTTTAAATTATATAAAAGTAAATCTCAGTTGGATAATAAAATTCTAATTTAATAAAAAATAATTTTGGAAAATTCATGGATTTTTTTTAATTCAATATTCAATATACAAAATTCAGGCAAAAAAAGTTAAAATTACAATTATGTCATAAAAACAACAAAATTACCATAAAAATGAGTAAGTGAATAAATAAATAACGGGGGAACAGAAGGCAGTATAATGTATTGTAGGCGAATCTAAATTGCACATTATTTACATTGCCCTGGTTGGGGTCATTAAAACAGTACATTAAAAAGCGAAATTACACAATTACAGGTAAAAACGAGTAAAAAGAAATTTAAACTAAATTGATCACATCAACATTAAATCAAATTTAAACATGGATATATCAAAAAATTAGACAGTACATTAAATCAAATTACAGGACAGAAACTCAAATGATCACATCAACACCAAGTCTTATTCCGATATCCCTCAACCATAGTGGACATAAAAATTGATTGGATCATTATTGATCAAAATTTACAAATGTATAAATAATGTACATGGTAGTTACTTGTTCAAAAGTTTAACAAAGTAAGGTATCGGGCTTCTTCGGAACCGTTCTGTTTTCGAGCATAAAGTGGAGTGATCCTTTGAGTTTCTAAGATTGTATTTAACCAACTCGTGTCTTTGTTTGGGTAGCCAGGTTTGAAATA
>NW_022700294.1:0-510 GCF_011630105.1 Anneissia japonica
AAAGTCAAAAATTTGCACTAAGTGCTCAAATCGGCGAGATAAGCACTTTTGTGCAAAAAGTGACAATGTTAAAAAGAAGAGTCAAAATATAATATTTTTTTAGGCACGGGAGATAGCCGGAAACAAACACTATTCCATTGAAAGTTTGAAGTTTTCCGGAAAAGTACTCGAAATATGGCGGAAAGTCAAAAATTTTCACTAAGTGCTCAACTCGGCGAGATAAGCACTTTTGTGCAAAAAGTGACAATGTTAAAAAGTTGAGTCAAAATGTATTTTTTTTTGTTAGGGACGGTGAGACAACCTGAAAGAAACACTATTCCATTGAAAGTTTGAAGTTTTCCAGAACAGTACTCGAAATATGGCGAAAAGTCAAAAATGTGCACTAAGTGCTCAACTCGGCGAGATAAGCACTTTTGTGCAAAAAGTGACAATGTTAAAAAGTCGATTAAAGACCGTCTGACAAGCTGAACTATAATGATTTATATCATAAGAAAATGATGAAGTACATAC
>NW_022700295.1:0-1028 GCF_011630105.1 Anneissia japonica
TAAATATATATATATATATATATATATATCAAGGTGATCTTTTTGTAAGTCATCAAGGGTGAGAGGGCTCAACCGATTGGGAGCAAAATAAAACAAACAAAGTAGACAAACTTAGAAAAATTCCATATGCATTTATTACTACAAGTTTGTTTTGTATGGACAGCTGTTAAAAGCTGCCCACACTCATCAGGTACAAATACATAGTGAGTAGTTAGTACAAGGATTACATTTATGCTAAGAGATATGGGGAATATACGTTGCTATGGTTCCTACCATTGTCTAACTGAGGTGTTAATATTGCTTAGTTGTTACACAATAGATGCTTTTTTCTGTGTCTACATGAAGTTACCAATTCATTTCTGTTATTTAATGTGCCTAATTTTGGTTTACAAATTATGAAATACTTTTCCATCAGGCACAGATTACACTTTTTTTGGGCCGGAGAGTATGGCTTGCACTTGGCTATGATTTTTCATTTTATCGAATACAGGATAGAGTTATCTTTAAGAGTCCATATATATTGGCTAAGAGTTGTAGCATTTTTTTGGGTCTTTGTTCCTGATGTTACTGTTATGTCCGTTGTATCTGGTTTTGAACGTGTGTTCTGTTAGTCCAATATATGTTTCTTGGGTTTGGTTGTCATATCTGGTAACTGTCGCTTGGTATATAACTCCTTTGATTAAGCAGTTTCCTTCTAATGGGCATGTTACATTTCTTCTACAATTACAATTACCAGTAGTTTGTGCGGTCAGATCAGTTTCTTTTTTCAGCAGCGTCTTGTTGTGGCTTGTAATTATCTGTTTCATATTAGGCATACAACTGTAGCTTAATTTCAAAGTGTTCCGGTTAAATATTTTTCTGAGTGGGTGGTTTTGAGGGAATGATGAGTCAATGATAGATAGGAATTTATGGTCTATGTTGGTTGAAACATTGTCGCTCGGTGGGTTGAACCAGATGATTTTTCGTTGTCGATTTCGACTGTTTTGGTTTCCTTTGCGGGTTGGTCCAAATTTGAGCTTGTGGTCATA
>NW_022700296.1:0-906 GCF_011630105.1 Anneissia japonica
TCATCACATTTAATAAGGTAGTACTGGTGTGGGTTTTATTGTCGCCAACAAATTCTTGTACCATTTTGCATTCGTTACCTTCACGAAATACGCCGTAAACACCTGGGAATGATGGTAAACCTGACAAGAATTCCATTACTCTTGCCTCCAGACACATCTGGTTCCAAGCATCCTCTGGATCTTTGTAGTACTTCATGGATGCTGTCTTTACAGCAACCAGGTGATTGTAGCCAAGGATATTAGATGACATGAGGTTAACACGTCCAAAGCTACCACTTCCAAGTTCCACTGGGGTTGAAAGAGAAGAGACGCTTGATGAGTCTAGTAGCCTGATTGGTGGAAGCATTAGGTTAAGATGTTGTGCTGTGGCATCCAGTTTTCCAACAGGTAGTCTGGTAGTGATTTTGGCGAGTCTCGAAAAGTTAGAGGAGCTGCTAGAAGATAATGACGACGATTGTAGTGGTGATTGGGAATTTGAAGTAGATGATGAAAGTGATGATGATGATGATGATGATGATGATGATGACGATGAAAGTGAAGATGTTGATGAGGATGATGAAGAAGATGGTAATGGCGTTGCTGGAGTTGATAGTAATGATACTGAAGTTGTTGATGAAGATGAAGAAGTTGCTACGATAGATGATGATGAAGTATTCTTCACTTTTTGATCAGCATTCTTCAGTTCTAAACTTTCTTCAAGGCTATAAGAAAATGCTTTAGTAATACAACAAGTTGATAATATAATAGAAGTAGTCTGCTCTCCAGTTACAAGTTGGTTGGGAGTTGGTGTAACCTCGGGTTGAGTTCTTGTATTATTTTCAGCTATTTTATCGATATTTGACGTCTGTCGATTATTATCCGCAGCATTTGTTGTTTCGTTGTTTCCTCGAATGCATAGCAGACGAA
>NW_022700297.1:0-540 GCF_011630105.1 Anneissia japonica
CTTAGCATTAACATTATATATTGTTCAAATTTTTGCTGATATTATTATTATTACACATATATATATAGTACATATATTTATAGTACCATATAAATAATAATTTATTATTATTATTATTATTATTATTCATATTATTATTTATTAGTCTTAGTATTATTATTTTAATAATAGTAATTTAAAAAGTTGTTATTGGCGTTTTATTAGTATTTTTCTCATATTATTATTATTATTATTATTATTATTATTATTATTATTATTGTTGCTTTCACCTTTATTATCGATATTATTACCCTATTATTACTAAGTAGGCCTAGTATTATAAGTATCATCATTATTATTATTATTACTAATTAATATTACTATTATTATAAGAATAAACATTATCTTTAATTTATTATTGTATTATTGCTATTATCACCTTCAATATCGTTGAAGGTGATATTTATATATCTATATATTTAAATATCGTTATTATTTACCATACTAGTATTATTACTATTTGTTAAAATAAATATTACTATTAATGTTGTTGTTGTTATT
>NW_022700298.1:0-1560 GCF_011630105.1 Anneissia japonica
ATATGTAAATAATTTTTTATCCTTGAAATATGTGTGAAAGATTTTTGAGGTCCATATTCCGAAATTTTTCTTTTCTGGATGCTTGGAAGTGCATTTTTCGTGCATTAGGCCTATATGAGCAGCGTTGGAGCCAGAAATTTTCCGACGAGGGGTTCGACGTGTCCGACAGAGAGGTCCGAATCAAGGGACCGACGAAGCTTCGGTCGACAGCCCGGAATAAAAAAAAATCCCTGTAGGGTTCCTCTCCCCTTGAACCCTACCAGGAATGTTTTTACTGCATGGCTTATTATGGTCCAAAATGTGCTTTTAGACCACAATATTATGAATTGGCAATCAAAATAAGGTTATTTGGATAGGAAAATTCTTATTATTATTTTATTTTTGATCCGACGACCTTGTCATTCGAAAAGGGGGTCCAGGCCTGTCCGACGAGGGCAAAATTCCCCCTGTTCCCCGCTAGCGCCACCACTGATTATGATTAATGAATACACTCTGAATTCATAGCTTTTCCCTACTTAATTAACTAAAGGATAATTACTAATACTTATGATGCATGATGAAGGTGATGATGATAAGGAGGAGGAGGCACCGTAACTAGGTGATGGCAGGCTTCTGTGCAAGATTTATTAACAGACCCCTTTGATGTGAATTGTCATGTCAACCGAAGCTTAAGCCCGTAGCCTGAATTACGGTTGGGAGTCTTGCGACATTATCATCCTCGTCACATTTTTAATGCACACAGTCGGAGAACAGCAATTGTCTGAACTTATATGATCAGTAAATTCTCGATTGTCACGAATATCTTATATATCCAAAAAATTACATTATATGCATGCACCAACGTGGAAAGTTTAACCTACGTTTGATATATGTTTTATGTTGTTTGTTGAATGATTTTTAACGATATTACATTCTGTGACCACAACATAAGTAAGTCCACTCTAACTTCTAAACACTTTGTCAGTAGCTTCAGACCCATATAAATTTCTATTTCCTTAGGCCTAAATCATAAGGGAGTCCACTCTTCAAAATGTTTAGCATAGATAGGACAGGGAATTTTGATTGACTATCAATCTCATACATCAAATTTTGAGGAAATTACGTTTCATGTATGCACTGATGTGAGAATTTTACGTAATTATTATTTTGATATGTATACGTTTTATGTTGTTTGTTGAATGGCCTTCTTTAATAGTACTCTAATAACTAACTCTGACCAAAACCAAACTTGGGCTGGGAAAGTAGTTTAATATGCATAATTGTCTTCTGTGATTGGTTGATTGTCAGCTTTTCAATGCTTAGTGGATATAATGCTTTGGTGGCTGGATAAAATGAGTAATTCCCAGTACATTACTGGTTAAGATATAAAAAATTAAGCTTTTATTTTCACAGAAAATCACAAATTTATATTCAATACATTCTCGACTGCCATTGAAATGTGGACCGTATCAAATTTGTTGGGTGTGTACGCACCCATCGCACCACCCCCACCCACTGGATATACGGGCCTGGAAACTTTACATTTTACTTGCATAGAATATTACGGCAGTATTATACGTT
>NW_022700299.1:0-193 GCF_011630105.1 Anneissia japonica
ACCGGAGGAAAGACACTGGATAATAGATAGCGCGAAGAACCTCGCGAACCAGCTGCTTACCAACTGCTACGATCAGCCGCTGTGGAACTCGATCGGAGGTTCGCCGATGGCCGTGGCCGTGTCCGTCCTGCAGACGCGGGTGTCGAACGCGGACGCAGGCGAACGGGGCACCGCGATCTGCCGAGGTCCGCGA
>NW_022700299.1:220-600 GCF_011630105.1 Anneissia japonica
TGACGTACGCGCTGAGAAGGATAACGGAGAAGAGAAGCAGGGCTTGCAAGATACCGCCAGTGAGACTCACCTGTCTGAGATTGCCGTCGGACGTCATCGCCCCCGCGACCAGACCTATGCCGGACACATCCGACGGCGTGGGATCCACGGCGATCAGCAGACCGGATGCGAATCCGGATCTCCTGCCGGACCTCCGTTCTTCGTCGAACAGCCGGGAGAGCAACCTTCCGGAGAAAAGACGTTCGGCGAGCGACGAAGGCGAGCAGACGGGAATGCCCATGCATTCCAGCTCGTAGCTTCCGCTCGCTATGAGATTCATCATCTGCTGCAACACGTTCCCCTCGCTACCGTCTATGTGTTCCGGCACCAGGTGCCTCCGG
>NW_022700300.1:0-997 GCF_011630105.1 Anneissia japonica
AATTTATTAAAATTTTGATGTGCGTTTGACTATCTAGTTTAATCTAGTGTCCGTTTCGCCGAAAAATGATCTACGTCAAGAAGCTGCACAATGACGACAGCCTCTATAACTCAACGAAATTAATGCCGTCTGTATTCTCAATCGGACTTGATAATGGAAACATATTATTTATCAAAATTTCTCCTAAGATTGAAAACATTTATTATTTATCAACATTGTAATATGACATATGTCCTACAGTCGATGTCAGACATTCTGCTGTTATGTGTCAACAAAGCTCTTTTGGGTCAGGGTGCTAAATCAAGGACGCTATGGGAGAGTCGGGGCACTGCGGACTGATCTGGGAGAAAAGAAAGATGTTACATATTCCTAGTAGTTGGCGCATTTTTATCGAATTTATTAAAATTTTGATGTGCGTTTGACTATCTAGTTTAATCTAGTGTCCGTTTCGCCGAAAATGATCTACGTCAAGAAGCTGCACAATGACGACAGACTTTATAACTCAACGAAATTAATGCCGTCTGTATTCTCAATCGGACTTGATAATGGAAACATATATTATTTATCAAAATTTCTCCTAAGATTGAAAACATTTATTATTTATCAACATTTCTCCTCAGATAAACGCTGTTACTAATAATAGATAGTAACTAGAAATTGCAAATTGCAAGTGAAGTGCTGCGAAGTACAACTGCATATAAATGTTCTTCGAACAAAATTATTTATGCGAGTCAAGTGAAAGTAATGAATAATAAAACTATAACAAATAATATGAGACACGACCCATTGTCTATATTAGAACACTTCTCTTTGGGTAACAAAGTCGTAATTTTTTATTTTTGTCAAATAGTGTCTATATAGTGTGGTGAATTATGGTTTAGGTTTTTTTAATAAAGTTTCAAAATTTCTATGTATGTGGAAAATGTAGTTTTTTTTTTTATTTTGAAGACTGCATGGTCTAGGAAGTGTACATTTTTTTATGGGGCAAGTTTCCAAG
>NW_022700301.1:0-698 GCF_011630105.1 Anneissia japonica
ATTCATTTTCTTTGAATTCAGATGCCAATATGATGACGTCACAATGTCCGATCAGCCATTATGATCTACAAAATCATATTTACAACTTATGTGCTTTCAGAATATGTAATAAAAATTGGGGGGTCACCTTTCAACCTAAGGAGCTATAACTGATTAAAAATAGGTCTGATTTTAGCATAGTATCACTGTATATAGGCACAAATACGCGCAAAGATACCTATGTTTGATGCGCATGTACGGTATTGCTATTGGCCAAAAGATGACCGAAAAGAATGGAAATTTGTGGAAACAATGTCAGGAACCCAAAATTAGTAGAGGCTAAATATGGTTTAACCTTAAACAAACTCTAATAAAAGGACTTTTTGTATATTCTTGTACGTCTATACGTAAATAATTATGGAAAAATTTTTGCCACCTTTTTATAGTTGCGTTGACCAGATATTCAGGGTCAAGGTCAATGACCTTTATATAACATGTTCTGGGTCATAAGCCACTTGCTCTAAAAGCACAAAAATAGTATTTACACCTGGGTTTTAGGGGTCAACAATTATGGAAACATTTTTGCCTTTAGCGTTAAACCAAATATTCAGGGTCAAAGGTCAATGACCTTTATACAACTATGATTGTCATAATTCCTCAACCAGTTCGCCTAGATGCACAAAAATAGTGGCTACACCTAGGTTTTTGGGATCAACATT
>NW_022700302.1:0-806 GCF_011630105.1 Anneissia japonica
ACTCTGTAGATAGAAACTTCATGCTCAAGTCTCTAAAATATTTTGGCTTTGGAAAACAATTCATATATTGGGTAGAGGTAATGTACACCGATACAGAAAGCTGCTGTATTAATAATGGGTGGACATCAGAGAGTTTTATTATGAATAGCTGGATACGCCAAGGATGTCCTATGTCCTCTTTATTATTTGTTTTAGTTGTAGAGTTAATGGCAATTAACATAAGAAACAACCCTCTGTGTAAAGGCATTAAACTGCCGTCTTCAAACGAGGTTCTGAATACTGTTAAAATAGCACAACTTGCTGATGATACTGTGATCTTTTTAAAGGATGAAAATAGCATAGCTAGTTTAATTAAAGAAATTGAATTGTTTTGTGAAGTGTCAGGTTTGAAACTGAATAAAAATAAAACGAAAGGTGTGTGGATTGGAAGTAATAAAAATAAGAAAGGTGATGCTTGTGACATCTCGTTCGTTCAAGAACCTATAAAGTTTTTCGGAATATATATAGGATATGATAAACTTACTTGTATTGCAAAAAATTGGGGAAAAAAAGTTTCTAATTTAGAGCACGTTTTAAAAACATGGGAAAAAAGAAATTTGTCCTTTTTTGGGAAAATTACAATTATAAAGACACTTGCTTTATCAAAACTTACATATAATGCAAGTGTCACAGATATTCCCAAAAACATTATCCCTAAGGTTAATAAAATTTTGTATAACTTCTTATGGAGTGGGAAAAAACCAAAAATAAAACGAGATATAATTATACAAGATATTATGAAAGGAGGCCTAAAAATGATCGATCTC
>NW_022700303.1:0-1033 GCF_011630105.1 Anneissia japonica
CAATAATCATTTCACTACCCAACAAACTCATTCATGCATTAGGCCTACATAATAGTTTCATCTTGCTGTACTACTGTATATACAGTACTCCAACATCACTGGCGCATGGTAACAACCAACTGACTGCAGACCATTTCCGGTCACACATTACTCTCCATAACACAGCACCCCCTGGTTCCGTCACCTCTGGGTTTTAAATAACACTGCCAGAAACAGAAATCTTGTAAACAAACTTCAGAAGAGATGTGGTAAAATAATCACGGGAAACTCCGAAAAGAGACAGAGACATTTTGAGATTAACGTTTTGATCTATTTGATCATTTTCATGAAAAAATTTCGAGGAGACGTACAATACTCACATGAATAAGCACCCAAGCGCTTAAAATATTTTTGGTCCTTTTGGCGCTTATGAAAACAGATGAAAATTGAAGGGGTGCTTATGGGAAATTGGAAAATTCACTGGGCACTTTTTTTTAATTGAAGATAAACGAATGGTTTTGGTAAAGAAAAAGTAATCGTCGAGAGAGCATGGCTCATGATAAAAATGTTGGGAGGATTTTTTCTCACGACAAAACAACTTCACTCGCTAAATCTCATATTGAGATTTAGTTTGTGTAAAGCATCGTGTGTGTGTGTTTGACTTGTGTACGGGATTGTAAGCTAAGACCTAAGACCATGAGATATCAGACCCACTCGAAATATCAGACCTCGCAAATTAAGACCCTCAACTAAGTATGCCAGGATTTCCAGACAATAATACCTTTATTCGAAAGCTAACATCAATATATAGAACTGACTAATCATGAAATAAACACCAGTAAGTATTATCGATACCGGCCATGGAGTTATAATTATTTTGATAATAATAACTCTATGTACCAGCTACTGTAGGCCCCTATTTGCGACGTTTACTGGAGAAAACAAATACAGTACAAACAAACCGGTTTCGATAGCGGTTTCTAATGCACATCGTACGAATATCTGATATACTGTATTATGATTCTCAATCGTTCTCGATAATAATAACATTATT
>NW_022700304.1:0-1400 GCF_011630105.1 Anneissia japonica
TGGTAATATAATAAAATAAGAAAATATTTCGTGAGTGGATTTCCCGTACGATTAAAAATCGTAACGGTACTGCATCGTGAGTGGATTTCCCGTACGACTAAACATCGTAACGGTACTTGGTTTGGTTTACAGGAGTTCGTGCTTCGAACAGGTCATTCCATTCATAGAAGAAGCCTTTTCGTGGAGAAAGTGTACCTTTTAGCAAAGGCTTGTCTAGGTCGAAACTAACTCCGGCTATATAAAAATTGATTAGAATATTGAAAATGTTATTCGTGTTAATGGTAGATAAAGATTACGAGGCCTAATATGTCCAATTTTATTGATCTAATCTACGTGTATTTACTTGCATAGTTTATATTTAAATATTTAAAATATTTTATACATTTATTTAAAATACTATATGAAATAATGCAATCATTAAAATTTATTATAATACTTGATATTTAAATAAAGAAAAAGATTGAAACATGTTAAATACAGACACAAAGTATACATAAACCTATTTCTAGATTACAGAAAATATGTAAATCTGTATTTAAATGATATAAATTTATATATATACATAGAAATATTATGCGTAAATATGTATTTAGTATAACAAATTAAATTTAAACGAAAATATGAAAGAAGCAGAGGAAGAAAGAAGAATAGGAAAAAATTGAAAATGAACAATAATAATCATTTTTTCATTATTGCATCACGTTTTTGTGAAAATAGCCCATCTTAAAGGACTATCTGTCGTTTTCTTCTTTGCCACAGTGAACGAAAAAAGCCAGTTATTCTACGACGTTTCGTAATTCCTTATCACTAAAAATTAACACTCGTTTTGACGCACTCCGTTCTGTTGTGTGTGTGTCTGCTGTTGAAAACAACCTTCATAATTTCGTGACTGGCTATGATGACTGAAAACGACCATGTTGACTTAATAATAATTTTTTGTTTGGGATGGAAAAAAATGGGTCAATTTCCCAAAAATGCTCCATCAGCAAACAGGTTAGTGTGCGCTGTGGAATGGCTATGGAATTTACTAACCACACAGTCCAGAATCAGGTGATTAAGTCGCAAAACTTTAGCTGCATTTGGTTTGGTACATTTCTTACAAACGTCCAGGCAAAGGCCAGTCAAAGTTGAGACGGGAGCCGGGTTTTTATCGATGTTTGCCATCCTTATATGTGAGCCATCGTAAATTCATGGTTTGTGTTACGTTCAATTTAAATCTCCAAACTTTTGAAGCTGAGATATTCTGTGAATGAAGGCTTGTATCGCAGGCTAGAATTTAAAAACGGGTGACCAAATAATGAATTAGGTGCTAAATGTTGGTTTAATGATGGTTAAGTTAAAAACAGACATTCCGTCCGAGTGGGACTCATTCAAAAATTTGAGGGGGTTCGCTAGAAAAG
>NW_022700305.1:0-306 GCF_011630105.1 Anneissia japonica
TATATACATATACGTATATATATATACATATGTATGTATATATATATATTTATGTGTGTGTATATACACTTATATATAAGTGTACATTATATATAAGTATATAAGAATATAAGTGTATATATATATATATAAGTATATATAGGACTATATAGGTATATATGTAAGTATGTGTATATCTGTATATATATAAGTATGTATATATAAATATACATACGTATATATAAGTATGTATATGTATATATATAAGTATGTATATATATAATATATAAGTATGTATATATATTATAATGCATATATGTATGTATA
>NW_022700305.1:365-823 GCF_011630105.1 Anneissia japonica
TATGTATATATGTATATATATATATATATATATATATATATGTATATGCATATATATATATGTGTATGTATATAAGTATGTATATATATATATAAGTATGTGTATATATATATATAAGTATGTATATGTGTGTATATATATGTGTATATATGTAGAGATATAAGTATGTATATATATAAGTATGTATATAAGTATGTATATTATGTATATATATACGTATATGTCTATATATTATGTATATATATATATGTGTGTATATATATATGTATATGTGTGTATGTATACATATATATGTATATATGTATGTGTGTATATATACATAAGTATGTATATATGTTATAATGCATATATGATATGTATGTATGTATATATATATAAAAGTATGTATATATATATACACATATACACATATACATATATATATATATATATATATATATATATATATATATATATAT
>NW_022700305.1:905-1095 GCF_011630105.1 Anneissia japonica
AATACAGGGGGAGTCTTTATGGCCCAAAATAGTGATTTCAGACTACATTGGTAATGTAATTCGACAGGCAAATTACAGTAACATTTTTAACAAATTTCTTTGAAAAAATATCGTAGGCATATGGCCTATACAGTATTTTCATTTTACAGTACGTAGTTTGGAACGATATCGGAAGTGGGGGTGCTGGCAG
>NW_022700306.1:0-1230 GCF_011630105.1 Anneissia japonica
AAGCTGATTTCAACATTAGAAAGCATAGCCTACATGAAGTCATATTATAGTAACTCGATTCCTATAAAATAATTAATAAAAATTCGCCATAATTTATCAAATATCCGTGGCTTCCAGGGGGATTCGCCCCCTGGACCCCCGCTGGGGGCCCTAGGCGACCCCCTGGCCCCCACCCAAGTGAGGCTCGATTCGCTCCACTAGCCCCCCCCCGTCGGGGCCTTTAGCCTCTCCGTCGGGCAGGTCCTGGCGCCACCACTGCGTAGGACCACTTCTACTACGTATCAATTTTTTCTTAGCATCCGCTAATATTTGAATGTTATGATTGGTATTATACCAGTGTGTTAATTTATAAGTGAATATTCTGTAGTTTTTAATTGAAAGCTAATCTACTTGTGATTGTCATCTGTACTTGAGCGATCGTGGATTCTACTCAAACTTCTATCCAAGAACGCCTTATATAGGTATTAGGGCGACAAAGAAAATGGCTCCTGGAGGACCTCGTATGTCTGTAACTAATCTGATTCTAGTGTGTTAGTTCAAGTAAGATAAGAGGTTATTATTTATTATACAGACTAATGTTGTTTTTAAAGACTGCTTACCAAACATATTATCAATGCTGGTCCTGCGAACGCCCAGATATAGCCGTTAGATGGAGTTAACCAACACCTTGATTTGAAACATAAGAACATTAGGCCCTATTCATTATTTATATTATTAGCAGACCTCAAGTGTGCCAAAAAATATTCTTAAAGCACGATGTTATTTATAATTAATTTGCTCGAATAACATTAAAAAAAATCTTGGTTTTCTAATAATTTATTTTTGTAATCGTTACTTAATATTATTATTATAAACTCACGACTTATTAGTACCAAATCCATCAACATTGCAAGCAAGTGCCACCCCAACGACTAACATCGGTGCACCATAGCAACAAATAACGTATCCAGATATTTTTCTGTAACGGACACTGGTCCCGTGGATATCAAATATTTTATAGTAGAGAAAAACTGCTTCAGCTAACATCCACATGAACACGGTGAGTAGCAGGTATAGGAGAGCGGCAGCTATGACAGTGCACACAACCTGTATTATATTAAAGAAAATCTAAGCTGTTCCAAATTAATGTCATTTGAGTTATATCAACAAAACTATATTCAACATTATCCAATATATATAGAATCTATTTGTAGTATTTTATATATTGTATTTTCATTACATTATAATTAT
>NW_022700307.1:0-706 GCF_011630105.1 Anneissia japonica
TTTACCGGGTCTTTTTTCTGGGGCCATTTTTTCCGGTGCTTCTTTTTCAGGGGCCATTTTTATCTACAGTATTATACTACTGTTCAATATAAAATAAGAACATTTAGCCTGAAATCAGCCAAAAAATTAGAACACTGAGCCTGGGCAAAATTTGACTGGTTTTTATAAAAAAAAAAAAAGGTGTATTATCATTATTTTATGTATATTTTCTATTATTAGGCCTATTAACATGCTAGTAGACTATTAGGGGTTGTTTTTAATAAACATTTCTCGTTTGGGTCAGAAAGAGTGGAAGATGAGGCCCATCATTCATATTATATTGGGAAATGTTTAGAAATTTACTGGCTTGTGAACTGCCAAAATAAACCAATGAAAGGGCAATGAATATTAATATTAATTTTGGTTACTGTACTGGCACCTTATTATGTGCCACTAATTACACCACATTTTGACGGTTGGGCTTCTTAACTTCAAAATCTACAAAGAAAGAATACAACCCTCATAATGTGCGGTAAGCTACCAATGACTTGCAAAACCCCCGTAAATCATTGCTATCACAATAAATTTACATTGTAGTATTTTACGAACTACAAAACTTACAACTACAACAGATCCATTCATGAGCAGCATTTAGTGAATTAGATTTTACTGTACAGTACTTGCAATATCTGGCCGTCTGACAACTTACACAAATCAATTGTCAGGC
>NW_022700308.1:0-549 GCF_011630105.1 Anneissia japonica
TATAGTAAACGTGAAGAATACAAAATAAATACAAAAAGTAATAATAATAATAATAATAATAATAACAATGTGATAATAATATCAGATTAAGTGGGCCTAATATGTAAAATATTTCTAACTCTGTTACGGAACATAGAGAAATTATCACTAAAAATATCAATATCAGGATTCCTTAAAACAAGAGAATTGTAAGCTAAGCTTAATCTACTAGTAAAACCATTTTTAAGCACGATAAGTCTACTAAAGGAAATATGAAAAGTAGGATTATTTCTAAGACGACGACTGGGGACTCTCAGACTAAAATTACCTAACAAATCGCAATCGAAAAAAGAATTAACACATTTATATATAAAAAAAAAACAAGATTAAAAAACTGCCTACGGGACTCCGGAGATTGAATGTAAGGAATGTTGTGGTTATGGTTGTGGCTGATGTAGCGCAAGAAGCGATTATGTAATCGATGAATACGTGAAGCTTGGGTTTAGAAATAGAATTATATATAACTGAACAAAAGTCTAAATTTAGGGGAATAAAACTGAAATAAAGATG
>NW_022700309.1:0-1112 GCF_011630105.1 Anneissia japonica
TTCACTTTATTTTACATCGCAAACGCACAATATTTTGCCGGTGTCCGGTTCGTACACGGCACCGTCTAAGCCGCAGCGTAACCAGCATTCGTCCGTCAAGGGAACCGCCTCGGGGAACCAGTTGAGAGCGGGAACGCAAGATCCGACGTCGCTGCCGACGGGAAAGTAGCAGTGCGATCGGAAGAGTCCGCACCCCCCGAAGTCGGGAGCGAGGTACCAGCGGTCTTTGTTGCCTTTGAAATTTTTCTTCGGCCGGCGGACGCTGCACAGGTTCAGCGAGATGCTTCTCTCGCAGCTGTCGCAACATCTCACGTATCGGGTCCCGTCCTCCGCGATTTCCACACGTATCGGGTCCCGTCCTCCACGATTTCCAAGCACGCGCGATTCCAGTTCGGGAGAATGCACGCTTCCTGGTAGAGAAACGGAGTGGCACCTTGGACGTAAACCGAACCGATCACCAGGTCGGAATCCACCTTAAAATACGCGACCGCGAAGGAGTAGAAAGACGAAGAGAACAACAGCAATAACAGAAGCCGAAACGGCGAAACGCCTACCGTCCGTTCGATCGGGCTTTGCATCGATGCTACGTTCCGTGCTCGGCGTGGATGCGTCCCCAATACGTCTATCGCCTTGCCACCCACCAATCGCAGTTTGTCCTGAAGTGAAGGGGCAGAATAGCGCAAGGATTCCACATCCGGTTCGGGTCGCCGCCGACGTTTTGCACAAGGGCGTCCTCGAATTGTTCCGAAACACCGTTCTCGACGTATCGTTCGACGACGTCGGGAGGAGGGACTTCTCCGTACAAAATCTCAATCGACTTCATTCAAATCGGTCGCAAACATCGAAAACCAAATGTTGTGGCGCGCGTGCAGACCTCCGACGACACGAGGCCACTCGTCTTCGAAGTCGTAGAGCACCGGGTTTTTCAACCAACTTTGTTCGTTCCTATAGTTTCGCCATCTTCCGTCTTCGCATTTCCAGATTGAGATATCGCTGACGACGGCAATCGAGTTCGTTTTTTTGCTCGAGACGATGGAACAATCTTCGACCACGAAATCGACCGGAGCCTCGTTTATGACGAAGGTGCTTCTTACCTTACGCGGGATTCGGCC
>NW_022700310.1:0-716 GCF_011630105.1 Anneissia japonica
AACAGTCATAAAAAGTGGGGGAGGCCCCCCAGCAGAAAAAGTGGGGGGAGTCCCCCAGCAGAAAACGTGGGTGCCCCCCCCACCCGCTTCCGCCGCCGTTGATACCATATATAGGCCTATGACCTTTTCAAAAATATCTACATGTCGTTTTCTGTAACGTAAATTAGCACTAGCAGTCTGCTTATATAAAAGTTAAATGTTTTTCTTGATTTATGAGAGAAGATAATTTTGTTGACTTTTTTTTTTTGTTCTGAACTTCTCAAGACCTATATTTTCAGAAAATATCAAAATTAGCCGGTAGTACTTCCATTGCCACCTCCACCCCAAAATAGCCTCTAATCTGCTGGCCTAAAGGCTAAATTATATACGCCTTCGGATTATCCCATGATTAGGACACATTAATAGGCTATATAAATCATAAAAGAAAGGTAAATACAGTGTTCAAATAAAGGACATAATAATACATCGTGTAGCATAGCTTTCAACGAATGTAGTTCTGTAAATAAATGAATAAAGAAATTGTGTAATAAAATGCCTCTGGCGGGACTCAAACCTGCGACATCTCGCTGTCAAAGTGAGCGTCATAACCATTAGACCACGGAGGCTTCATGGTTGAACCGATTCAAATACCACCAGATACACTCCATTACACAATAAGTACGGCTAGAAACAAATAGTTGCGTATGATATAAATCAAGATAGCCGCTAACGGCTAT
>NW_022700311.1:0-540 GCF_011630105.1 Anneissia japonica
AAAAAAAATAACTTGTTAGCATTCAAAGTTAAAAAAAGGGGGAATTTCTTTTTCGCAGTGATTTAAATGAATGAAATTGATGCGACATAAGATATTTGTGGACAATCCAGGTACATACAGTTTGCGATGTATCTAGCTAGATCATCGTGTAGGTAGCCTACTGTATGGTATGCCTCACGATGACATGCAACAAAGACACTAGAAACACAAGACAGAGCACTTGCATAGCAAAAAATGAGACAGAAATACATCCACCATACTCTTTTCATTAATGCAAGTCCTATCTATACTTAGTGCAGACGTACGTAGCGCCCTTCTCTTTCCGCTAATGAAGGAAAACTTTATCACTTATCAGAGACCGGTCATAATATTCTGCTATCATCTGTTTTTGTGCAGCTTAATTTGTTAGAGAACATTGGTTACTTATTCCTGGTTGATGAATATTAGTAAAATGTATATTGAAATACTGTACATTAAATCAACAATTTATATATTGATAACAATTAACAGTTAGCATTACTACTGTAACAGTAAAGCTTA
>NW_022700312.1:0-331 GCF_011630105.1 Anneissia japonica
AAGAAAGGTAAATACAGTGTTAGAATAAAGGGCATAATAATACATCGTGTGGCATAGCTCTCAACGAATTTAGTCCTGTAAATAAATGAATTACACAGTTTCTTTATTCATTTATTTATAGGACTACATTCATTGAGAGCTATGCTACATGATGTAATATTATGTTTTTTATTCTAACACTGTATTTACCGCTCTTTGATGATTATTATGTGTATATATATATATATATATCATTGTAAATCCACGTGTGTTCTTCAAATTATATATAAGTCGTTGAAACAAAAAATTATGACAACAAGGCATGTAGACTGTAGAACACTTCATTTATTTT
>NW_022700312.1:347-674 GCF_011630105.1 Anneissia japonica
TTCATTTATTTTCGAAAGAAATTTTCGGCCAGTCCTCTGGCCTTCATCAGCTTTACTGAATGTACAAGTTGGCTGTTACAAGTTCTATACTGTACAATATAAACAATACAATAGAGGTGTGGACGGATTATAGGCCAATTATCTGATAGTTTATGCGGTAATATATAAAGAGAAATCCGACAGAGAACAAAGCGGTCAAATATAGAGATAGTGGTGTTATAGATTAAACAATTCTTAATTAATTCTTAATTCCACACCTCTATTATGAGGCGCCATCTGTTAACTTATTATTTAGCAAAAATAACATGGCTTTTTACGTTATATATT
>NW_022700313.1:0-1002 GCF_011630105.1 Anneissia japonica
TTTTAATTATATAGAATATATTAAAATAGCCCCTAATATATATATAAGAACAATTTAACAAGGAAGTAAAAGGATTTATTAGAAAACGAAATATGCAATTTTTAGATTGTTAAGAACTGCGTAGAAGTTAAACAAATATATTATGTTAGCTACCCAACTACGAACTTTGTATTGTATTGTAATACTAATACAAAGCACAGAAGGAAGTAACTGTAAAAACTGTAGTATTAATAATTCGGTACAAGGTCTGCACTTGGAATCGAGATTCAGAAATTCTGTCTTGAGACAGTGGCAGTATAGGAAAAAACGACATTTCAAACAGTCGCAGATTTCTAGAAGTAATATCGTTACAGGTGTAGGCTTGAATATGTACGGTACAGCATGTAGGTGGATTATAATACTGGTTATACCAGTCTACTTGTACCGACCTACGGAACCCACAGGTAAGTGTAGAATTATTATGTAGAATTTCCGTCAAAATTTCATTTATGTAAACAGACACACCGCAAAAGTAAAACGCTTACACTGCATTGTATGATATTGCCATTTAATAAATGGCGAATAGTTAATTTTGAAATACAAGAAATACCTTTTTATGTTGGGTCCGCAAAGAATGTGTCCGCATTTTAAAAATAGGTGAAAATTATGCTGTTTTATGCAAAACATGAGTTCATTTTCTGAAAAATTGGGTCTAGATTTCGCATTTTTTGTGTAAAATGGGTGAAATTTTTAGAAAATGGGCCCCCATATTATTCATATTTTTGCGAAAAATGGTTAAACTTTTAAGAAAATTAGTCTACATTATTTGAATTTAAGCGTAAAGTTAGATCAAAAGAAATCAATATATTACAGTAAAATTCCAATTTTCTAAAAAAAATAAAAAATACTGTGAATTAAATATCAAGATTTATGTCGTTAATTACTATGTATACCGAATGTACAGCGCCTCCCTGGCGCTAGCCTAGAAACAAATTCGTTTCCAAATATTGTGTTGTATTTTAC
>NW_022700314.1:0-259 GCF_011630105.1 Anneissia japonica
CCTGAGATCACTCAAAATGAATACTTTTAAAATATATAAATATGTAAACATTATATATATATATATAATTTGGTTTTGATTTAAATGCTGTACAAATTCTAATTCATTCCTACTTTATATTAGGGACCCGGGCTCTGAAACCTACTATAAACGTCTGTTAATATAAGTCACCCGCTAACCTGATAGTAATTCAGTGGAATAGCCTATTCGTTAGATTAATCATTTTTTCACTATACACGATAATGCAAAAATTTAGATT
>NW_022700315.1:0-502 GCF_011630105.1 Anneissia japonica
TATACCTATATGCTATATATATGTTTTTACACTGCTGTTACTACTCCACTTAGGGTCGAAATGGCTCCATTTCGTGTTAAAACTTATACATTTTTTCTTTTGTGCTTATATTATCTGCCCAACACATAACATTGATCAGATTTTAAGTCAACACTTGACTTAAATTTGGTTAAATTTGATTTAGGGTTTGGTTTAAAATTATTTAAAAAATGTTGCACTGTAAAACCTGGTAAAACTATTGAAAATGCCATGTCATACATTACTGTATTAATGCGTTCATGCAAGCTGTATACAAACAAAAATATAACAAAGGATTTGGATCAGGCACTTCACAAGTGTTTGTTATTGTATGTACCTTACTTGCAGGAATAAGCGCCTGGGCGATTAAAATGGTTTTTTTGCCCTTTTTTGAGGGACGCTTATGAAATCAGAGTGGGAATTGGGAGGAACTTGGAAAATTCAATGGTCGATTTTTTAATTAAAAAATTATATATGGACATCC
>NW_022700316.1:0-782 GCF_011630105.1 Anneissia japonica
TAAAAACTGAGGTCTGAGGTGGCCCATCCTTAATGTTGGACACCAAGACGTCCAGGAAAGGAAGCATTTTCCCTACTTCTTTTTCCATGGTGAATTTAATGTTGGGATGGCGGGAGTTAAGGTAATCAAAAAATAAATGAGCATCCTTTTCTTCATTAAAAACACAAAAAATATCATCCACATAACGTTGGTACAATAACACATTGGGACCCTTATATTGTTCATGCCAAATTTTCTCATGGTGTCCCATGAATAAGTTGGCGAAAACAGGGGCTAGTGGGGAGCCCATAGCGACGCCGTCTATCTGGTCATAATAAACTTGGTTAAATAAAAAATGTGTTTGAGAAGTGGCAAAAACAAATAATTTCTTAAGATTGGATTTGCTTAATTTCAAATCAATGTCATCATTTTCCAAAATATAATTCACAGCCAAATCAATAGATTCATCTAATGGAATATTAGTGAATAAGCTTTTAACATCAAATGAAACCATGAATTTATTGCTGAAATTTGATTTTTTAAGGTCGTTAACGAAGCTAAATGAATCTGTGACACAGTAATCCAAAGGCAAATGGGGTTGCAACAAATTACACAAGAATTTAGCTAAATTATAATTATAAGTGCCGATGGATGAAACAATGGGTCTGAAAGTAGGCGTTTCATCTGGCGCCCTAACTTTGTGCATCTTAGGTAACCCATAAATCCTGGCAGGTTGCCAACCTGTAGGATAAATATTGTTGTAAGTGTTCTGATCTAATGTCCCATTTTTCTTCAGGGTCCGC
>NW_022700317.1:0-637 GCF_011630105.1 Anneissia japonica
TATTCTGCCCTCCTCCGATGATCTTTAGAAGAATAAGTACGCGAAACAAGGTATAAAGGAAGTCTAGCCTTAGCTACTGATGAAATAATATCCATGTAACATAACAATGTTTAGGATTACTGTGTGGATCTAAGCACTACATTGTTACTTTATTGTTCGTAAAACCCAATCTGTTTAGCTTCTATAAATATATATTGAATTATAGGATGATACTCTTATTAATAGTACTCAACACATCCTTAATAAAATCATATTTAAGACAATCAAAGTGTTTAATACTGTAAAACCAGCTAAACTTTCATGTGCAAAAAAATGTCTCAAATACTGTACCATACAGAATTTATTAATATCGTATGTTAATGAGGATTGTAATTATCATGTAATTATTAGCTGTGTCTGGCCAGCTAAACCCTAGCAGATAGGCAAGTTTATGCCTGGGCTTTTCTAGCCTAGAACTCATGATACGATAATAGATGATCTATTATGTATGGTGTTCATCTCATGAGTAAATTTAGGTGTTAAGGCACATATAATAATACTCCTTTAAAAAAAAAAATGTGATGAGGGTTGGTTTTTTTTTATAACTGCATCAATATTTCCAAATAGTTAATGTGCGCAGGAGTGATAATCTAACAAT
>NW_022700318.1:0-282 GCF_011630105.1 Anneissia japonica
TATATTTATTTTTATATACTTATTTGTATATATATTTATTTACATATATACTGTATTATTAATTTATATATACTGTAATTATTTATATATTTATATATTTATTTATATATGTGTTGTATATTTATTTGTATATTTATTTATATATGTATTTATTTATATTTATATATTTATATATTTATTTATGTAATTATTAAATTTTTTTATATATTGTTTGTATATTTATTTGTGTATTTATTTATATATATATTTATATATATTAATATGTTCATATATTTATTTATA
>NW_022700318.1:385-597 GCF_011630105.1 Anneissia japonica
ATATGTTCATATATTTTTTATATATTTTTTATATTTAAATATATATATATATATAATTATATATTTATTAATATATTTATTATTATATAAATAAATATATAAACAAATAAATATATAAATACATAAATATATATATATATAAATATATATACAAATAAATATATAAATAAATATATAAATGAATATATGAATAATTACAGTATATATATAAT
>NW_022700319.1:0-678 GCF_011630105.1 Anneissia japonica
TAGATCTCATCAGTGCAGCTCAGGATTTTAAGAATGAAACACATCACTAACTCAAACATAGCTTGGGTCAGTCTTGTGTGACGTGGTACACTGATTATGAATACAAAAGTGCACAAACCCAAAATGAGTGTGCTATGCAAAATGCAAAATAGTATATATATGCCTCGCACTTTTGGTACAATACTGCAGCTATACTTCATCCTGCCTCGCATGAATTGCCGTTCGACGTGGTCACAATTAATTAATGTAATGTATTATATTTATATATAATATATATCCTGGTATATTTTATTAAATCATCATGGCATGATAAAATGAATTGAGATGATAATTACAAGAATACAAATATTATAAAACATCAATTTCACTTACGAAAACAATAAATTATTAAACTACAATACATTTTACAAATATTGAAGAATATCTATTGCACTTACAAAAAACATTAAAATATTAAACTGTTCAATAAAAAGTTCAAGATGAAAAAGGAAAACACTCCAAAATTTTAAAATACATTTCATTAATTAAGATTATTTCAGACAAAAAACACGCACAAAACAGAACAAAAAAGATTGAGACTTTGAAATTATGAACATTATGAAAAATATAAACAATATAAACAAACAAGGGCAGTTAGATATTGATTACCATAGCTTGGATCAACACATTCCAATTGTT
>NW_022700320.1:0-565 GCF_011630105.1 Anneissia japonica
TCCTAAATCTTTATTTACGCCATTTTTGTGAGTATTTAATTTTAAGATCCATTTGAATTCGCAACAACGTCTGTCGGTGAGGGAATTAAAACCTGTACTTACTAAAATGAACTTAAGGTTAGAGATACAATGGTTGGCTTGGTTAAAATGCTTAGCTACAGGAAAGCCTAATGTATTGTCTCTAATAGATTTTTTATGATTATTGCATCTTAGTCTAAATTTGCAACCAGTTTCCACGACGTATATAGTATCCATACATTGGGTACACCAAATAAGATAGATGACATTTGAGGCGTTGCAAGTGAGCGATGGTGGGTGTATGGTTAAGTGGCGGATGTTGATGGTGTCGTCAGTAATAAGAAGCTCACAAATTTGGCATCGTGAATTACCACAAGGGTGATTACCAAATTTAGGGGTGATAGTGGGAAGTTTAGATGAAGTTAGTAGTGAATTAAGGTTAGGAGGTTGTCGTTATGCTATGAGAGGTGGTGATTTGAGTGCTGAATTTGATGAAGTGCAGTCAGAAAGAATGCGAAAATCTTGGGTGATAGTTTTGGCGAGATGT
>NW_022700321.1:0-654 GCF_011630105.1 Anneissia japonica
GTAATGTAATTCGACAGGCAAATTACAGTAATATTTTTAGAAAATTTCTTTGAAAAAATTTCATAGGCATAGGGCCTAGGCCTAGCTAGGTATACAGTAATTTCATTTTACAGTAGTTTGGAACGATATCAGGAGTGGGGGTGGTGGCAGTGGCCTACTAGGACTACAATTTATTTGAAGCTATCTTAGGTCCGATCGTCCACACCAGTTGGGCCCAATCGTCTGTCACCCGAAGTTTTCATTACGATTATCAAGAACGTACACGATCTAGGCCCTGGGCTAGGCTTAGCTTGCTGTCGTCACTCTGCTACATATACTACTACCGCATAACAAAGAAAGCGACCAACGTGGTGCATTCTTAAATATTACACACATTATCTAATTGTATTAGACGACAACACGATAACACGATATCATTGATTGAACGATCTAACTACCCTCGCATCGCAGTAATACTGAACTAGGCCTAGCTTAGGCCTCATGTTTTTGTGGAAAGCTAGTCGTTATGTACCCGACAGTCGGTTGCCTTTATATTTTTACCTGTTTTCAGTTTGCATTCAAAAGGTACATTGCTGCACAGCCAACTGTTGGGGATATAGTACCTTCATATGACTACTCATACGTATACAACAGAAAAAAACGTCGCATGGACTT
>NW_022700322.1:0-779 GCF_011630105.1 Anneissia japonica
ATACAAAGGGAACACTGCCGCTGGACGGTATAAATCAGTGGGAGACAATAAGGTACTTACGAAATGGGGGGCCCGTTTAGACAATTTATAAGGAACTGCTTGATGCTAGATATTATTATTACCTCCACCAAGTACGGTATGTTATGTCTTCCCCAGCGTCTAAAATTTGCCATCTTTCCCGGAATTAACATTTGACATACTATAACTCCGAAATACAAAATGATTAATGTCTGAAATTTTTATAGGTGTTTCATTTTATATGTGGTCAGTTTTTGGAGGAAAAAAACCCAGAAAAAACGTTGTTAGCTTACTAGTATTTTTCGTAGTTATTAATTAAAACATATATTTTCAAAATTTGCCAGAAAATTCATACCAAATACGGTATGGTTTTTGGTAAATTTTGAGTAACACAATAAACATAATGTTTTATCATACACACAATCCAATAGATAATCTTACTAGCTTTCGTATTGTACCAAATATATTAAAAATTGATTTTTTTAAGTGACGGGCTAGCTTCTGACTTTCTGAAATTTCTTATAGGTGTTTTATTTTGTATGTGGTTAGTTTTTGAAATAATATCAGACAAAATGTTGTTAACTTAGTGTTTTTCTTCATTTTTTCATTATACACACCATTCAATAGCCTAGATAATTTTACTAGCTTTATAATACCAAATATTTTAAAACTGAATTTTCCCGAGACGGACTAGCATCCAAATACGATTTTTGGATAAACACGTGTACAATTTGTCATTGCCAACAGCCCATTCTGTATAA
>NW_022700323.1:0-3120 GCF_011630105.1 Anneissia japonica
AATGTAAGAATTTCTATCAAAGTTATGCTGAATGCTATAATATTCCAAAACATACATATTTCTGTTCATAGTATTGTTGTAGATTCATCGAAACCTTAATATGGGAATATTATATTTGGGTGTATGATTGTCGTGAAATAGATGATTTGATGTAAACACACGCCCACACAAAACACACCTTTATTCAACTACTACCAAGTGTTATTACAATTAGCAACAAATAGTAACATTATTTGAAGTTTGCCCATCAAAACATGAACCTCAGTTTCTCAAAGAGTTTCCATTTCATGAAATGAAGCCAATAGTGTGGGAAAGCTTATGTCATTGCCTTTACTTGATAATATAATTTTCCCATAAGAATTTCATCTGCCTTCAGAACATTAAGGTAGCTAACATTTTTCCAATCATAAAACAAGTAAAAAGTACACTCTAAAGACAAAATAAAAACCACGACTCTGGTTTTTCTACTGTATCCATAATTACCACCTGAATTGAAATGTGCTCAATCAAGATTAAACTCTTGTTAGGCCCTATAAAAATATTATTAGTTTATCACCTTATCTGGGCAGGAAAAGTGATGAGGGAGGGAGGTTTTTTTTTGTTTTTTTTTATTTTGCTAAAGCCAAATATCACCCTTGGGTTGTTTGCTGGTGCACTGATATTCAAAGTAAAACATGATTTAGATAATGCAAACAATATTTACTATTTAATAAAATAAATGAAAAAAATAAATAAAAGAAATTTTAAAAAAAATTTTTTTCAAAAAAAAAATTTTTTCAACATTTTTTTTTTCCAGTACCATAAAAGACATGCGCGCGAGGGTGATAAACTAATAATTTTTTTTATTGCCTTATTATTATTTTTAAATTAGTAATTCTCAGACAATAAGAAATGCATTGAAGATACAATTTGGTATCAATGCTGGTATCTAAGAAGGGTATGGGTATCTTGGGAAAACGAAGAGTTTAAACAATGGTAGTTTATTACACTTGTAACGATAACAAAACCTGTAAAATGATAGGTGTGCTTCAAGATTGATGATTGTTTGACAATACAGGACTCTGCAAACTAGTCCCAAAATTCTTATCATTCCCTTAGCACATCACACAATGGAAATTGGTATGGTCCAAAAAATTTGAATAAAGAATATGTACAGACTAAGTAAGGGGTATAGAACTGTTTCATTTATTTATCCAGTTGAATCACTTATAGGCACTGAAAAACAAATAGAGTACGCTTGATCGTATTTCACATGGAGACAGTGTCAGAAATTTCCTTCTGCAGTTGTCATCTAACGTTACAAATCAAATGTGACTGTCCCTTTAAAAGTCTCATTTAAAATTTCGTCTACAATTTCTAGGTTTGATTAAAACTACAAAAATCTTGATTTTAATCAATCTCTACTTTTTACTTCCAGAAGTATCGCATACTGACTATTATTCATTCTTGTATTTAGTTTTTCGTTAATTTTCCTGCAATTACACGAATGTGTGGCAACCTTTTAAAAAGTAATTCATTCTAAAAGTAAGGCCAACTAAATGAACTAAGGGCACGTTTATACTATGCATTAACAGTAAGGCCAACTAAATGAACTAAGGGCACGTTTATACTATGCATTAACAGTAAGGCCAACTAAATGAACTATGGGCACGTTTATACTATGCATTAACAGTAAGGCCAACTAAATGAACTAAGGGCACGTTTATACTATGCATTAAAAGTAAGGCCAACTAAATGAACTAAGGGCACGTTTATACTATGCATTAACACGGATTTAGCATTGAACGATGTGTTACATAAACGACCAAGATTAAAATTGAACAACTGGACAAAGGGTACCGTACTTAGCGAATCTACCAAACTTGGCAAGTTTGTGGTGCTTACTGTATTTTGTTAACATGACATGAGTTTGACCTCTTCAAATACAGTGTGCAGTAATTTAACTTTCGCTGCCATTACCAGGTGCTACCAAGATGGGCTAAATTTAGTCAGTCTGGCTTATATGGCAACACTACTGTATGCTAATAGCGATTGTTGTTAAAACAATTTGTTTTAAGGAAAATTATTCTGTGGAGCATTGTTTCATTCGAGTTGCAATACTCAGTGACAGAATAACACGAAGGCCCTAAGCCTAGCACAGATTAAAATTAAAATAAAATGCTGGATTTAACTTTCCTCCCAGCCACTGTGCAATTATTTGTGTATTGAGTTACTTTTTGTGAATCAACATATCATAGTTGCATATACAAAATGAAGTTAGGTTACCAATGCATGTCAGTAATAAGTGCATGTTATAAACTTGGGCTAATTTGTTCTACACTAATTGATGTTGATTTATTGAGAAAATTGATTGCAATTATTATTACACTCAATGATTGGTGAAATGGGTCCTAAATATGATTATAAGAACAATATGGTTGTATAATTTATTTTAATTATTTTCCAATAACAAAATAATATCCAACATATTGGTTATAAATAGGTGCATACAATGGTAAGAATATGGTTGTCATTTAACTAATCACTATTTGATTACTGTACATATGAAGAGCAGTTTTGATTAGCTACATATTTCCCAGCCTCATAGTAGGCCTACTGTAATATTGATAATTAGTTTTGTATTGTGCATATTGCGCAGTGTCTCCAAGCATTTTACCAAAATAATAAACAAAACAAAATGTTTGAATTTTCAATAATATAAGGCTAGTGGTAAATGGTGCTAGGTGTCAAAAGTCAACCATGGTGTCGGAGAGGTCAACTATCTACTTCTGCTCTGGCTGAAACATTGCCATAAATTTTGCGACTCAGCTGGGAGGCTGCCAACGTAATTAAACAAGGTTTAGGATCAGGGAACACTCGTCAACAATATTTGTATGAGGGATGAAAATGAAATTAAGGCTATGTGTGGTAAAGGGTAACTATTGTGAGATTGTATGAGTGTATGATTAAAGGCTATGTGTGGTGAAGGGTAACTATTGTGAGATTGAGTGTATGATTAAAGGCTGTGTGTGGTGAAGGGTAACTATTGTGAGATTGTGTGTATGATTATAGGCTATGTGTGGTGAAGGGTAACTATTGTGAGATTGTGTGTATGATTAAAGGCTGTGTGTGGTGAAGGGT
>NW_022700324.1:0-800 GCF_011630105.1 Anneissia japonica
TAACTGTATAGGATAGTATCTTTCTCATTCCTGTCATGATGAAAAGGAGTACAGTAAGATACGATGTGGGGCGAGAAGGCAAATGTTTTCGGCTGTGCTCATCGGCACAATTATGAACGACGACCAAACGAGGACAACGGTAAGCCCAAAAGAGCAGAGAGTCATAGGCCCAATATCACTACTGATTATTTCTTTCCAGTAGAAACAGGCCCTTAGAAATGGATAAATTATATTGTAATTTGATCAAGGTCTTTAGATGATATTACGATGTGATGTGCACTAAATAATCAGTATGCCCTAAAAAATATGAAAAAACAGCATTAGATGGGAATCAAATCCACGACTTCCAGATAACTAACAGAGAAATGACGCATAAATAACGGTCATATACTAGGCCTCTACAATTTGAAGGCCATTTGACATTCATTCAGTTGAACTAATGTAATTACATACTGCTTAATGCGGTGTTTGAGTAATAAGGCCTCCTAATTATAAAATAGCAACAATTTTTGTGTGTGTGTGTGTTAGAAAATCAGGTCTAATGTTACAACCAATATTGATGCGAGGCGGCCACAATATTTATTGAAATTATAAGCCATGAAATACTCACACTATAGCCAGAGCCACTTTTCAACAGTTGCAAGCTGGGGTAACCGTCGAACCATTCTGCAACGCTTATTCTCTACTACGTAATTTTAATAAACTTTAGGGCAGGCCTAGGTATCGACTTTGTATGATTTTATAGATAACGAAAAAGGGGGAAAAGAATATGGTGAAAAGATTAAATTAAAGATAATAGG
>NW_022700325.1:0-1176 GCF_011630105.1 Anneissia japonica
TAACTTCACATTGAAAAAACATTGAACTTATGTTGATACACTAACTTTAAAATCTCAACATATTTTCAAAAAACAATAGGAGTTTAGTTGAAAAACGTAACACATTTTCAATGTTGATTCTACATTGAAATGCAAACTATATTTTGAAAAGATGTTGAACTTACGTAGTTACTGTAACATTAAAATCTCAACATATTTTCAACGTTTATTTAACGTAGAAAAATGTTGAATAAACAATACGATTCTGGTTGAAAAACGTAACACATTTTCAACGTTGATTCTACATTGAAATGCAAATTATATTTTAACTTGATGTTTAAAAGATGTTGAAAACATGTTGGTACTGTAATTGTTAAATTATCAACCAAATGTCAACATTAATTCAACGCTGAATTAACATTAAATTATCAACCGGGACTTGGGTTAAATACACAACATATTTTTAACATTGATTCAATGTTGAGTATATATTGTCAACATGATTTTAACGTTTCAACTACATTTCAACGTTGATTCAACGTTGAATTAACGTTGTGTGCCCGCTGGGCTGTGATGTTGACACAAAATATTCACTGCTAACTTTTACAACCTCTAGTGAACGGCGGTCCTGCAGTAGTACACAGCCATCTTTCAAATGTTTACCGACGTCGGGCCAACAATGTACTGCGACGATGCGACAAGGTCTATAACCATATCTAATATTTACAACCTATAACCAACATCGGGCCAACAGAGGTACCCAACGTTCATTTCAAACGTTTACTGACGTCGGGCCAACAAGGTCTTTGACGTTGCGACGTCTACAATTATATATATATATATATATATATAGGCCTATATATGGAGGTTTTTCACAACCGTTTGGCCGACGTTGTCGCAACATCACAGTACTTTGTTTGAAGACGTTTGAAATTTACAACCTCTAACCAACGTTGGACAAACGGTTGTAACCAAGCTCCATTTTTACCGACGTCGGGCCAATAGCGTTCTGTGACGTTGAGACAACGTCTATAATCACATCTAATATTTACAACCTCTGGCCAACGTCGGCCCAGCGGTGGTACCCAACGTTTATTTAAAACGTTTACCGACGTCAGGCCAACAAAGTACTGTGACGTTGCGACAACGTCTGTAATCACATCCTAATATTTATAACCTCTTACCAACGTCGGACCA
>NW_022700326.1:0-621 GCF_011630105.1 Anneissia japonica
TAAATTAAAATAATGTTGACCCTTTCCTTAAAAGTTGACTCATTTTAAAGATAATTATGATATGTAGGCTCATAAAATAACAGAATTTTTAATTTTTTTAAAAATAATGCGGTTCCAATAGAAAAAGTGCGGGACCATCCCCTGGGAGAGGAAGGTGAGCATCTTAACCACCAAGCTATTGACCTCCACTCACTACTTTTATATTAAGGTATCTTTTATTCATAAACAAAGTAAAAATACATTAAAAAAAACATTTCTGGCAGTTCACAGAACTGAATTGCGAAAACGTTTAAAATACATTATTTAAAAAATTATTAGTTATTTCAATTAAGATTAAAATTATTATTACTGTACAAATTATTTATAAAATTATTTTAATATATGTACAAATTAAGGAATTGAACATTCAGAAAGACATAAACATTTAAAAATTTACAACATAACAAGCAATATAAATAATCAGGACATAGATAAAAAAAAACAAAAAAGCACAAAACAAGGGAGGTTTTACTGAGATGTGCTGAGGGAGAAAGGGTTCATAAAGAAAGCAGAGAAGGGAAAAAAAAAGATGAATTATTATCCTTTTTCTTTCCTTTCCCCTCCCTCTTCCATATTCTCCAC
>NW_022700327.1:0-10174 GCF_011630105.1 Anneissia japonica
CGCCGTTGTTTATGAGCATAGATGTTACCCCTACCCCAAAAACTGTTGTTGATTACACATTTCTAGGATCACAAACAATGTACAATAGTACATAATGAATTTATAATTTTTTTCTCGTTAACATCAATTTTTGCATTCCATATGTCAATTTGTACATGAAAAAAAACCAATTTGTATCAGACATATCCAAAATTAGAGATATGACACTGACGTTAGAAAAAATAGAAAAAAAAAACCAAACAATTAGTTTTATTACCTGCCGTCGGTGCAGGGAGGGTGGTTGACTCCCCCCACCTCCTTCCTTGTCAGACAGGAACCCCGATCACCAAGACTTTGACGAACTAAAAATATTAATTTTTCTATCAATTTAACGTAATTTTGATTGCCAATCCCTATATTGTGGTCCAAAAGTAAAATGTTGCATTATGTTAAGCCATACGAAAATGCTCACAATGAGCCCTACCATGGATTTTTTTTTTAATCCGGGACTCCGAAAGAAATTCTAGGTCTATGTTTCAACCACGCACCTGCTGTCGGAAAATATGAGCCAACGCGGACTCAAAATGTTTCATCATATTGGTAAATTCAGCCCTCCGTATTTCTCTGGTCGTAAGTAGGCCTATATGTTTGGTGAAGACGGTGTGCAAAAAAGTTAATAAACATTAAAGAACAGGTGAAATGTTAATTGGACTTGTAGTTTTCTTACTACTAAATACAGCAAATCTGTTTTTAACATAAACTAATCCATCAGTAAAACCTACACTAATAATGCACATGATCAATTAATACATCGACGTGAGCGTAGCCTGTAATTTCGCCTACTCATCAGCGTAATCAGGGCCACGAGTTTTAGAAAATTATGTTCTGGTTATCTAGAGAAAATGACTGATATTATTTTATTTTACTATGAAAGACTTCGTCCCCTTGGAAAATGATTTTGAAAATTTACAATTATGATCCCACAGAATACATAATTTTCTAAACATCATGTTACTGCCTTCTAAGTTCAGAGATTTATTGATGGCTCTAAACTGAATTAAAACTCCTTTAAAGACTGTCTGCTCTGGAGTTATAATTATTTTGATCTCTGTGAGTAACTTTTTTTTAAATTATTTTGTCCAGCATTTATGTAGCTTTAGAATGTATATTGTTAAAAGATCACTTTTGTTTAATAAACCTATAAATAACCATTGCTAGTTAAGTGGCTTTTCAAAAAAAAAAAAGATTAACTGTGTTCAACTGGTTCAACGTGGCCATATATTTTTTCACTCATGTTCTTAATGTCGTTTAAAACCCTGTTTCGTGACTTTTTTTAGACCGATACCCAAATCCTGATATTTAAGTATTGTTTAAAACTTTATTTGAAAAGGAGTAAATGCAATATTTATTGGAACATAAAGCGATTCTACTCAAGATATTGCTATTTTAATTCATAATTCATAATTTTATTTCACTCAAAACGTAATGAGTCTGGTAGGGGAAAAAGGGAATATGTCCCTCTATAAGATGCTTACCCGAGATTTACACCAAATAAAGTTATTCTGCACTATCGTTAGATTCAGAATAACAATTTATGGGAATTAAAAATTTGAATATGTACATTTTGTGTTACACCAAAAATGATCATCAAATTTAATACCTAGACTCGTTAGTGCAATGGTTTACTTCTCGACATAAAGTTTAAATCAGTCCGACTTTGGAATGACGATAATGCAATACTCAGGTTAGGCACACAGGGCGACTATTTCCAATACTTGGATATTAACCATGTTATATATTTCATAAAGACGATCCTTGAGTTTGAGAAGATATTTGGACAATTATTGAACGGGAATATTTTAGTAGTACAGTAAATTCACATGTTACGGACAATCTGAACGTAAGGCGAACATGATTTTTGAAAATCCAGAAATGTATATAATGCGCGTATAAGGCAACCCCACGTTTTTCCTCCTACTTTGCTATTTTAAGATTTGTCTTATACGCCAGAATATAGACACGATTGAAAACCAGCTATCACATCTCCGCGTTGTTGTCGTGGAATAGCATTAGAAACTTTGTCGCAACCTGTCTGATATCATTTTTGTTTCTATCTAAAAAGTTACCAATGACTTCTAATCAAAACATAAGTGTATTCACACGGTAAATTTCATCAAGCTAAAACCTTGGTTTCTAAAAGAATCGCTACATTTTTTTTTTAATGCAATCGTCGCACTAGGAATAGCAGTCTTTGATGCAATCGGGAAAGCGCCCCGATATCGACCAACCAATCAGCATCGACGAAAGCCGGCGGCTAAATAGCGTGTATCGATTTTGTGGAAACCATGCATCGGGGTTCATTTGTTGGCATTATTTTGTCGGCTCTTTGCAACCCAAACATTGGTAGCGACCCACAGGATGCGGAACAGAAGTTTAATATTGTATCACAAAGTTATTTTGGATGACTCAATTGACTACCAGCCTAATTTGCCATATATTGCAGCATTTCAAGGATGGTTGAAGCTATTTAGTATAATTGGAGGTTTCTCTCTTTCGATTTTGTTTAGAACAATAGAGCACGCGTAATAAATTGGAAACAAACACGAAAAAACAATAACCAATGATGCCTTAAATGCTTTGATAGGTCTTGATAAGCGTTTGGACAGTACACAAGTTACCAATTACATTACTTCTGTGGTAGATTGAACATCTTGCTACTAAAAGCAAGTCGCAAAACATTCCTTATTGATTATTTCTGCTGGGTTCAGAAAGAAGTTATGGCTTTAGAAACCACTGATAACAAAATTTGTCGAGAACAATTAATACGAATTATGGATATCTAAAATAGTAAAATCCTATCAAATTTTTCAAATGCAGAATTATTCGATGATGTTTTCTGCGTCAGGAGATTTATTAAGAATGATATTTTTTCCTACCTGACGTGTTACCGTAGTGAATGTAGTGAATACTGTACGTTCTCAAAAAATAATAACACCCCAGTTCGGTTGTTTCAGTCTATGCTATCGGTGATTCGATCGGTGTTGAGTATTTTTATACGGTACGGTACCTCTATTTTCCCACTTGAAGATGATCTTATCTCTATCGTTGTAGTTTAGATGTTTTGTATTTCAAGATCCTGTGTACGACGATGTTTTGAGCAACGTTCTCGTTCCGTAATTTTTTTTTTCGATTTATCATCATCATCATCATCATCATTTCTTTATTTCGTAATGGCCTCTGGCCCATTTTACAAACCATATGTTTATACCATATTCGGACATACAAAATATTCCTTTTATAAATGCTTTTTTAAGTAAATGGATATACGACGAATTTTATTAAATTATAATTTACAAAAATATTACTGAGTGAAAATAAGTTGAACTCGGGGATGTATTGCTTTCTCAGGCCTTTATAAAAAGGACACACAAACAGGAAATGGGTTTCGTCTTCTATAACACAATTATCGAAAAATAAACATATTCTGTTTTCTCTAGTAATATCCATATGACGACCTCTTTCTATTGATAAATTATGGTTTGACAAAAGAAATCTTGAAATTGTTCTTAGTTTAAAATTTAAATGAAAAATTGTTAAGTGAATTTGGTATGTTAGTTTGCTATAAAATGTTAATCTTATGTTATCTTTTAGATTGTGATACTTGTGTAAACACAGGAGAAATAACAGTCAGAGAGATGATGTTGACTTCAACGACGAGTTATTTATTTCGAATAGGAACTAGGAAATTATACCAAACTATATCTTAACCCCTAACTTGACCGGGCAATAGATGCCAGCACACATCAAGCTTGCACAAGCTTCATGCTAGGATGCAATTCTGTATCTTATCTGCATTTAGCCCTGCCTATAGCAAGTCCTTGCCAATACTGGCAATACAGTACTCTGATTTGACAAACTTAGCTTCTCAAAACTTTACACAATGTTGACCTATTGACTTCTAGCTTTGTTGTGCCACAGTGCCACAAACTTTCCTTAATTAGACGCGCTAATCCTCATAACAAAGAACCTGCGGAATCGCACTCCGCGCTAAGATACGATTAACTTGATTGTATTCTTATTGAAATAGTAGTAACTCTCATATAATCAGGTCAAATATAATACAAATACAAAACACTAGTATAAACCATTGTTAAATAATATTATATAATAAAAAGTATAAATTATGATTATGAACTACTTATTACTGCGTAGCAACACAGGGCTACACTAAAATCTACCAAAGCGTCTATGAAATCATTATGTAATGTTAAATAACTTTTATAGATAAACATAGTTCCACATGAATTAACCATTAATTTATATAGGAATTGCATCGGTATAATGAACAAGGAAGTAAATAAAAATTTAACATGTAGCATAACATTATAAGGAGACGGGTAAAACCCGTACCTTACACTTGTTATTATATAATTTGAACGTAGCCTCAGTATCAATTAATTTGCAGTTTCTCCTGTCTGTCATTTCTTTTTTCATTGTTTAATTTATCTACTCACATGGTGTTCTATACGTCATCCTCCTCTTATTTTTTTTCCTTGACCCGAATCATATTTTACACTTGCAATTTTTTTTCAAAAAATATTTGAAAGTCATCATGAATGCTTACCGGTATTAAAATCGTATTCAATTTAGGGATTTAAAAAATTAATTAACGCGACATGTTTAATTTAAACAATGAAAAAATATCAAATACCCATGTAACTTAAAGTCAGCCTCAGTATCAATTAATTTGCAGTTTCTCTTGTCTGTCATTTCTTTTTTCATTGTTTAATTTATCTACTCACATGGTGTTCTATACGTCATCCTCCTCTTATTTTTTTTCCTTGACCCGAATCATATTTTACACTTGCAATTTTTTTTTCAAAAAATATTTGAAAGTCATCATGAATGCTTACCGGTATTAAAATCGTATTCAATTTAGGGATTTAAAAAATTAATTAACGCGACATGTTTAATTTAAACAATGAAAAAATATCAAATACCCATGTAACTTAAAGTCAACCAGTCGTCACCACATAGCCTAATGCAGTATGCTGTATCGATTTGTTGTTTTAAGAATCACTCATTAGCTTGACAAGCAAACGTCTGATAAGGTCATTTGAATTTTTATTGTAGATTCCCCCTCTCAGATGTCGCATCCATAAAAAAAAAAATCAGAGAGTCTCTGATTATTTTTATGGAGGCAATGCTAACAAGTACCATGCACATCAATATTTGACTTCAGAAACATTGACATTATAGAAACTCGAACTAACCCGACCCACAATGAAGTATTTACATTAAAGTAATAAATTCCATCTTGGAATGTGAAGGGAGGGTCTCCGTCTACTGTTGTAAAGTCTACAAGGACGTTTATAATTTCTTTTTTCCCTTTGAGGTCGTAGTCTGTATTTCATACGGAGTAATTTACTGTCCCTGGATGCGCGGCCCGTATGCGATTTTTTTCCCCGTACGAAACATTTGCATGAAACTTCACTCGGGCTATCTCGAATTGACTCGACTAAGTTCGATACGAGGAACAAGAGCAGACACTTCGCAATGTCGTGACGCTCGAGTTTTACCATTACTGTATTGCTCTTTCTATGTTTGCCTATGATATCTTACGGATTTATGGGGTTTACGTGTGTAACTAACTGTGACCTTCTTGGAATTTTATTAAATGTTAGTATAATATCTACAACAACAGCTAGTACACCCTTTTATAAAGTGTGATAGGTACAGTAGGCCCCTAATACCAGAGGCTAGAGAGAAGAAAGAGGATAAACTGGGCCTAATTAAGTCCTACCTAGTATAGGCCGAGGGTCCTAGGCTGACACCAACAGTCACGCTTTACATACAGACGTTGATTGAAATTTTGGAGAAAAAAAATGGAAAAAAATTAAAGCATGAATTTAAAAATAGAGTGCATAAGAGAAATATTATTAAATAAATAAATTATACCATTCGGCGGCGTTATTGATCTTGACCAAATTCTATCCTTGTAAATGTTAAATAATAAATAATAATAATTTCAGCATTAATTACCTTGACCTAAGCTTTGTAATGAAGAACCATACTATTTACTAGGCCTATAATAATAACTAGCCCAAGGGGAATATCTTTTGTGTTATTTCCCTTAACGTCGATTTTTTAATTGTTCTCTAATTCCTCCATTGTCTAAGTTCCCCTTAAGGTAGGCCTACAGGTTGGTTTTAGTAACATAATAATAATTAATAATAATAACAATAAAAATAATAATAATTTCAGCATTAATTACCTTGACCTAAGTCTTGTATACTATTTACTAGCTATAATTAATAACTAGGCCAGGTGGATATCTTTTCTGTTATTTCCCCTTAACGTCGACTTTTTAATTGTTCTCTAATTCCTCGATTGTCTATGTTCCCCTTAAGGTAGGCCTACAGGTTGGATTTAGTAACATAATAACACTGTAATTAATAATAATAATAATAATAATAATAATAATAATAATAATAATAATAATAATAATAATAATAATAATAATAATAATAATAATAAATAATCATTTCGGCATTACATGTAATTAACCTGGTCTAGTCTTGTAATCAAGAATCTGCAGATTAATGCCTGATATTAATAACTAGGCTTAGGCCTCATTTATACATTCATTGGTGCTCTGCCATTTTGGCAGGTCTTATGGGATCCAGTATTTTCTACCCCCATCTTCTCTATTATTATTATATTACATTATTATTTCATCAAGTGTACTAGTTTTAGTGAAACATATCCTAGGTCTTATAGTCCACCGTATTTAGAAATAAGCATATGTAGGCCTATAGATAGGCTTACTTCACTCTATCGTGGGAGGGGGCGTGTGATAGGGGCAGTTCCCCAAATTATGACCTCGATGACCTTTCTGACCTTGGGCATAAAAAATCGTAATAAATATGAAAGCATATATTTGTTTAACCAAACACATTTTATTTCTGTAGAAAACAACATATTCCACATAATGCATAACATTTATGAGCATAGGAATTTTTTTGTGTCGGTTACATGGGGTTTATGGGAAAGAAAGTAACCTTCTGGGCCCCTAAATTGCAATTTTTGGGCACATGACCTTTGACTTAGGTAAACAAGTCAAACAATTTTGCTATTTTTCGGAAGCCAAAAAAAATTTACCCAACAATCAAACCCAACATTTGCAGAAAGTTACAGTCATAAAAATTTATTATGCGTTTTTCAGAAACCTATTAAAACCCCTTAAGGGGCCCCAGCGACCTAGAATAGACTCCTTGGGACTTCAAATTGTTAAGAGAGGACAACAATTTTGATTGGTGAATAACTGGAATGTCGTTCGGTGAACTGGGTAAATTAGGACCAAATGCTCTCAATATGGAAAATATCACTCCTCTTTGCGGTGGCAAAAAGGCAGACAAGCAGGTACCCAGAAAGCGTATATTTTTTATAGTTAGACCTAGGTAATTATGCAAAACCCAGACCTAACTAAAAAATAAAAATTGCCACAGTATGTAACTCAAATTAAAATAACACTTTTTTACTCGTGAAGCTCAATCAAATATTATGTCATTTTAAACGACCCATTAGTATATTAGCACGGTAACATCAATGTATTTTAAAAAATTAGACAGCGACGTTCTCTCAGATCAGAAGTTGTTGATGACCTTTTGACCTGAATTCTGCAATATGAGATTTTCGGGTCGATTCAGTCAAGACGACCCGAGTGGAGTTTCATGTAAATGTTTCGTACGGGAAAAAAAATCGCGGCCCGTATACGGTATGGACCTATTTCTCCTATTGTTTTAATAATGCTGCCCTCTGTTGCTGACTCTTTTAGGGGATTTCCCTAACGGCAAAATAACTGGACGAGGCTTGGCGATTGTATAGAGCAAGGCAGAGTAAAGATCGCCATTTTTTTCTGTCAGTGATTGGTGTACTTGGATAGACGAGGATAGCGGGATTGTATATATAAAAATTAATTAATAAATAATAATATAAATAATATGAATCTGAGAAAATAGTAATGCTATGCCTAGGTCTACAAACGTTCATTTCGCCCTTGGTCATGTACATGGACCACACACCCCCTCTCATATTTCAATACCCCTACCCCCATTTTCTCTATTATTATTATATTACATTATTATTTCATCAAGTGTACTAGTTTTAGTGAAACATATCCTAGGTCTTATAGTCCACCGTATTTAGAAATAAGCATATGTAGGCCTAGATAGGCTTACTTCACTCTATCGTGGGAGGGGGCGTGTGATAGAGGCCGTTCCCCAAATTATGACCTCGATGACCTTTGTGACCTTGGGCATAAAAAATCGTAATAAATATGAAAGCATATATTTGTTTAACCAAACACATTTTATTTCTGTAGAAAACAACATATTCCACATAATGCATAACATTTATGAGCATAGGATTTTTTTTGTGTCGTTTACATGGGGTTTATGGGAAAGAAAGTAACCTTTTGGGCCCCTAAATTGCAATTTTTGGGCACATGACCTTTGACTTAGGTAAACAAGTCAAACAATTTTGCTATTTTTCGGAAGCCAAAAAAAATTTACCCAACAATCAAACCCAACATTTGCAGAAAGTTACAGTCATAAAAATTTATTATGCGTTTTTCAGAAACCTATTAAAACCCCTTAAGGGGCCCCAGCGACCTAGAATAGACTCCCTGGGACTTCAAATTGTTAAGAGAGGACAACAATTTTGATTGGTGAATAACTGGAATGTCGTTCGGTGAACTGGGTAAATTAGGACCAAATGCTCTCAATATGGAAGATATCACTCCTCTTTGCGGAGGCAAAAAGGCAGACAAGCAGGTAAAAGGCAACCGACTCTCAACAGTGATTTAATTATTTCATTTTATTAATTAGTCGGGGTCTATCAACAATATTCTTCAAGGTGGAGCTTTTCATCTGATTTCTTGGTCTCTTGACTCTTGACATTTTTAATAATGGGGTATTTGCCAAGTAGTGAAGTCCCCATTCGCAAACTTCCTCTCCCACAAAACTCATGTACTCCTGGTAAATAATGTGGTTAGCCACCCCAGGCCGTTAGTGTGGGAAAAAAATGATCACTCTTCTTGTGTGTGTGCTTCCCGTGTATACATATTACGTGTAGTAGGCTACTTAACCTTAACTTCTTTTTGGATTCTATCTAAGAGTTACTAGACTCCTACTAATTCGAGAAAAAAAAATCTTCAATTGAAGAGGACTCCCCACCCAAAATCACCCACGCCCATCCCCCACATTCAGTGCTTTGTACCTTCCACTTACTTCTTCCATTGCTACATTCTAGATCCGCCACCGCATATGTTTTAAATATACATAAAAAATACTTATAACATGATTATATTATAGTACGCCTCCTAATATCCCCTGGTCCCAATGTTTTGTACTGTCTGTGTCTGTGTGTGGGCGTAATGCAAAACTACAACTGATTACCCTATAGGATTGGATTGGATTTATTCGGTGTAAACACCAAGGAGCAAACACAAGTCTAGAAGAAGACTTATTTACAGTATGGTGTCTTTCTGGTGGTGATTGGGCAGTAAACCGGGAGACAATACCCTACATGTTTAAGAAGAGTGTACTGCATTCTTAACGTGCGCATGGGTCACAAATGCACACGGGATCATTTTGATCAAGGGTGCTGATCTGCTTTGAAAGATGGGGAAGGGGACTTTCATCCACACCTACCACAGCTCAGTCCCATCATGATTTGAATTCTAAAGGTGGGCAAACCTTTTGCTGGAATTTAAGGTCCTCCGTTGAATTTTCAAGAAAGCAATGAATGCAAATAAATCAGCACTAAACAGGGTGATTTTTGGCAAAATCATATAGATCTAATTAATCTATCATAAAAAGTAGAACTTAAAATAATTGTCTTTGAAATGTATTTACTTTACTTTACCTATCTCAAAGCTAATATTTTCTTTACACGCTATTCTCATACTTCCCAATGGCACGCGCTCTCGAGTAGTGAAAATTCTCAGATGTTTGTGGGCGGAGTTTCCGGTATATTGCTATCAGATCCAGAGGTGACGGAACTAGAGGATGCTGCGTTATGGAGAGCAATGTGTGACCGGAAATGGTCTGCAGTCAGTTGGTTGTTACCATGCGCCAGTGATGTTGGAGTACAGCAAGATGAAACTATGTAATGCATGAATAAAGTTCGGGGT
>NW_022700327.1:10194-12257 GCF_011630105.1 Anneissia japonica
TTAAGTGCTCCCTCCATGCATAAGTGTAAGCTAAATTATGGTGATTAATTAGCGAAGATATGGAGACACTTATTTCGAAGTTCCCTCTTTCCAGGGGATGCAAATGCTTTGTAAAAATTAGTACAGCAGCGTACTCATTTTCACAAAGGAATACACCAACTGGTTAGCTAACAATATGCAAACGTTACATGAACACCCGAGAAGGAAGATGCAATCACGTTCTATTGCCAAGGAAACGTCTATACTGTAGCGTGGGGGAGGGGGATAGCCTACTGATGTACTGTGTGTCTAGCGGGGGAGGATGAGGCACACTGTTAAAAAAAAAAGGTGCAAATACCTACTTAAAAAGGTACAAAACGATGCAACACCACAGCCACCTTTTAAGGTGCACAATTGTACCTCTAAATAAAGGTGCAACCTTGCACCCCATTATATGGTACAGTAATGCTCCTTTGGGGTTCAAAATTGTACCCTTTAATTATGACATGATTGACAGAAGGTGAAAACTGTGGTCAGAAAAGCTCCTTATTGGGGTTCATTTTAGCACACTAAAGGTGCATTTTCGTATCTTGGGGTTTACATGAGCACCTTATAAGGTTCAAATAAGCATCTAGGAGGTTCAACTCAGCACCTTAGCAGGTTCAAACGAGCACCTTACAGGTTGAAATCAGCACCTCAGCAGATTCACATGAGGACCTTAGCAGGTTAAAATCTGCACCTTGGAAGGTTCACATCAGCGCCTCAACATGTTCACATAAGCACATTAGCAGGTTCACATCAGTGCTTAGGAGGTTCACATTAGAACCTTTGCAGGTTCACATCAGAACCTTTGGAGGTTCACATATCATTGCTTAGGAGGTTCACATCAGAACCTTTGGAGGTTCACATCAGCACCTTATACAGGCTCACATCAGCACTTTAGCAGGTTCACATCAGCACCTTAACACTACACAAGTTCAACATTCAACAATTAGTAGTAAATATGTACTGGGTAGTGGTTGGGAATTAAGAATGGATTACTTGGCCTACATACTCATTACACTGCATTACACTATTCTATTAATGCTAATTTTCACCTGTATCAAAAATAAAAGCACAAACAAAGCAGCATTAAACACTTCAAATGTTTATTCGGATAAAAACGTATTACTTAACTAATATGACAAACACTTCTATGGTCAGTTATTACAACTAATGATTAGAGGACAAATATAATGCATCATCTATTCACTGGATATGTTACAGTTTTTCTAGTATAAAATAAATCTCTACCTTAAAAAAAAAAAATTGGCTTTTTATATATTTTTTTTTATTCTCTCCATGAAATTTATTATTAAACTTTTGACAGACACGAAATAAATTTTGTGTCTGATAAGTCACAGCCACATTTTACAAAAATGGAACATCCTTATACATTGCCTTCCATCGGGTTCTGTTTTTAGCAATTTCTTTAAGTTTATAAAAATCAACAATGTTATCGAGATTCAGCCCTTTTTCTTTTATATCAGATTTAATTTTTGCAAATAAATTAACACAGTGTCTTCCTTTTCGGCCTTTCAGAACTACAGACTGAGTGACGGCAAATACAAGTGCACAATGTGCAGGAGTGAGTTCATCGCTCCGCAAAATCTCCATGAAATAATTCACCATATTGTAATTTTAAAATGGTACTGGTATTTCCATGAGGAAGAATACAAGAGTTCTGAAAAAGCATTTCCTTCATGAATAATGCCAGTTCTGCTTCTTTTTAAGTGGAACAAAGCTTTAATAGTAGATGGGAAAAGTGTAATCCCCTAGCATTATATTCTCAATAACTATAGGCCACTTACATTCCTTTTTATGGAATTATTTGTCTCAATCATTATTGACATGTTACATAATTGATTTGGATATTTAATTATTACCTCATTTTCTAGTTCAAGAAAAGGAAATTTCTCCAACACGTCTTTCACAGAGTGCTCGGCAATATATTTTAAACAATATTCCTTTGTACGCTCTAGTTTATCGGGCATAATGTTCTGGTCTGGGTTACACTTCTTTGAAAGGTTCTCTTATACACATCT
>NW_022700327.1:13909-17548 GCF_011630105.1 Anneissia japonica
TACATTTCCAAGTTTTCTGTCAAAATATTCTAGCAGAAGACAGTGACTGATCAGTGCCCAAGAAGTCTTCCTATTATAGGTCTAGGCTGGCCTTAACAAATTTAATTAATTTTGCTTAAAGTAAGCCTAGCCTAGGCGTAGGGCCAGGCTACCGGCGGGTGCCTGGGAGTCTATCTATCTGATAGGCCCCTATTACTATATTAGGCCTAGCCTAGGCCTAGGCTAGGCCTATAGGTAGCATAGGCCTAGGGCCTATTTAACTTACGCAGTTTTGTTATGGCCAAATGACTGATGAAAAAAAGAACAACCGACCAATAATGTTTCGACTTTTGATGGAAAGACGTCAACAACCAGACAAACAGTAATGAGGTTAGACAAGACATATATGCATATAAACAGAGGGTGCGTCGTCAACTGTCTGATTTCTTTCAGCCGCCGGCGGGGATAAAAGGCTGCCCACACACATTACACGCGCCTAACTGTCATTCGTCGTACGCGCGTGCACTTCTTTAAAGCCCGCCGCACACGACGAGATTTAACTGTTATTTCTGCTAATAAGGTGCTCATGTGAACCTGCTGAGGTGCTCATATGAACCTGCTAAGGTGGATTTACTAACCAATCATGCGAACCTGCCGAGGTGCCAATTTCAACCAGGCGAGGGGCTCCGTGTAAACCTGTTAGGTGCTGATTTGAACCCGTAAGGTACTGTGATTACTCAAGGTGCCTAATATTTGTAACGACGCGTTTGTAACGCGTAGCAGCCCCGACGCAGTCGGGAAGGCTCCCTGATTCGACCGACCAATCAGCACAAAGCTTGGTTTCCATAAAATCGCTAACCCTATCGGCGACAGTCGTCGACAGTTGTCGGGAAGGTTGAACCTGGTTCAACTTTGCTGATTATTGCATTGCAGACGAATCGGGGTGGCGGGGTGGGCACATGATCCTGTTTTGTCTGCAACGGTTGAACCAAGTTCAACATGCACTGTTGGCGAAAGTGTTAGCGATGTTTGGACACCAACCAAAAGCTGTGGGTAATTAGCGAATAGCGATTTTATGGAAACCAAGTTTCAACCTGCTAAAGGTACTTATGTTAACCTGATAAGGTACTCATGTGAACTTGCTAAGTTGCTCAAGTGGACCTCTATAGGTGCTGATTTGAACCTTGTGGTGCTGTTGTGAACCCTGCAAGTACTAAGTTGAGCCCCAAGTTACGAATTTGCACCCTTGATGTGGTAATAATGAACCCAATGAGATTTTCAGACCACTTGAAGTTGCACCTTCTGAGTCAATCATGCCCCCTTTTTTTTTACCACACGGCAACTAAATCACCCGTGTTTTATGTATATCCATTTAACTGTTTCATGATAATAGGATAAGTGAAGGACTACCAGTGGTTTTTCATTTTAAATATAGGTCTACTTACTTCACGTAGGACTAGCACTGCTAGCAGTGATGTAAAGCCATGACAAATCTGTCATTGCTTAATTTTATTCAATGACGCTCTCCGTTATTGTAGGCCCTACAGATACTCAACCAAATCAAATAGGCTTTACAGAACCTGCTTGTCTAAAGAAATTAATGCTGGCCTATATTGAAACATTTTTCAAGGTAATACACCACATTTCTGTGTCGAACACTGGTATGAAACCCAAACAGAACATGTTTTGTAACTAATACTAGCTTCTGACAAAGCTAGACTTGTTCCTTTCTACTATAAAAAGGTACATTTTTGCACCATCTTCATTTTCCGATAACAAAAGGTGCAAAGATGAACCTTTTAATCGATTATTTGAACTCTGCACCCTCTCTGCACCTTTTTATAAGAAAAAGGTGCAACTGCGCACCATTTTCTATCTTTGCACCTTTAGTTGCACCTTTATTTTTAACAGTGCATAATAAGACTAGGCCTAGGCCTAAGTAGACAATGCAATTATATGTCATAGAAAGTACACTTTCGAAAGAAATAAATTAAAATAAGAAAACAAAATAACTAAACTAAGAATAATTCAGTTGCAGATACCTTTTTTTTAAGTATTATACAATGCTAACAATGCGGCTCTTGTAGCCCTAGCTAGGCAAGGCATTCATGTGCAAAGCAGTGGTGTTTATTTATCCATGAAAAAAGCACGCCGGGAAAGTTTGCCTTACCAGGAAAAGGTGACGTAATCTAGCTTATGACGTATGCATGCTAAATATATTGTGAGTGTGACATCACCAAAAATAAAAATTTTCTATTATAACCAAAATATTAATAACTACAAGGTTCGTGGGCGTAAATTCCCTTAATGCGAATTAAGGGTAGCACAATCTCATTGCCATACAAATTACAGCTACCACTGACGTCTCAGTCGAGAAGCACGGGTAGCTGAAGTTTTTCTCGCAAATCTGACTACAAAACAAAATCGAAATTTCACGTTCCACTTCGGACTCTGAGTTGTGCTTCGCACACGCCGCTGAGGGCGGCGTTCCGGGAATCCTTCGTCAAGGACAGGGTTGCCATTTGGCCTTTTTGACGGCCAGATTCCTCAAATCTGGCCGTATAAAAATTTGCCTGGCCGTAGCATTTGGAAAGTCACGGCCAAACTATATTTGGCCGAATTTGGCCGAATTTTTGAAAAGTTTACATTTTTTTCAATATAGGTCTAATAACGTAGACTCGTTTTGAATATTTTGTTTTTGTTTGCTTAAATTCTATATTTGATTCTAATCTTGTACCTATGTTTGTACTTGCACTAAACACTTATAAATATGTTCCCCGATTCAGCCGATTTGACGTAAGAGAGTTTATTTAAAGATTAACAGTTACATTTAATAATTTTAATTGTATTTAATAAATTAAATTGTTCGGATGAAATATATTGTTTATAAGGTTTATCCTCGTTTAAGCTTTATGAAGACAGTTCATTGCAAGTTTGTACCATATTGTGTGTCTTTGTATATGTTCCATCTCACTAGTGGAGGTTCTATCTCTTTTGAATTTCTTTTGAATATAAATTAAATACTGTACTTTAATTAATTTATTATTGCCCACTTGAGTTGTATAGCCCTAGGTGCCGCAGTGTTCTTTATGTAGAGTGCCATAAATGCTCGATGTGATAATTCGGGTCCGATAGCACATCCAATTTCAAGCAAGTTTTGCAGAGACTTCTTCGAAGTTACTCTGGAGTTAGGTTGCATATGAGAATGAAGAAGATAATTCTGATACTATAGCAACATTGATTTATTACTTTAATTACTGCGGCAATAACATTCAGAGGCGAATTTCGAAAGTTTAGATAAAAAGTATTTATTAAAGTTTTCATGGGTTTGTTTTAACGCCAGTTTGTGTTACCTAACTATGTAACTTAATTCATTCTAATTAAAGCGAGCCACGGATTTGGCAATAACAGGCCCTTAAAATTTTTGCTATAGATCGACTACAATGTACATAATATTTAATACATTTAAATCAAATTTAGATCAATTTAAAATAGCAGAGGTGGATTTATGAGGAAGGGGTTGTAAAAAAAAAAGAAAAAGAAAAATAAATAAAAAAATAAAAATTAATCGCCCAAATGCATCAGGTCTAGAAAAGACAAATTTCCTCTAAGATGGTGTTATCTCGATCGGCCAACTTTCGCCCCCCACCCCGCCCCTTA
>NW_022700327.1:17579-19530 GCF_011630105.1 Anneissia japonica
TTGCCCCTGAATTGGCCTGCATGCCAACAACTAAAGAACATAGGCTATTTATTTTTAACATTGTTCTGTGTATATCATTTGAATTTCTTCAATTTCAAACGAAGGAGCGCTGATTTTCGTATAATTTTTGTAGTATTTCAAATGAATATACCCACTGTTGTCTTCTAATCGGATTAAAATCTGGCCGAATTTTGGCCGATATCGAAAAAAAGTTTGGCCGAATTTGGCCGTGAGATGGCGTGTGTTTGGCCGTGAAGCCTGTCGACTATCTGGCAACCCTGATTTGTATTGGTGTCAGCACCAGACCGATGTGATTTTCAACCAGCTTAATTGATAATAATATAGTCCATAGTCTTGCCGTTCAATAAAACCTACACCAATAATGCACATGATCAATACATCGACGTGAGCGTAGCCTGTAATTTTGCCTATACGCATCAGCGTAAGCAGGGGCACGAGTTTTAGAAAATTATGTTCCGTTTATCTAGAGAAAATGACTGATATTATTTTATTTTACTATGAAAGACTTCGTCCTCTTGGAATTTTTTTTTTGAAAATTTTAAATTATGATCTCACAGAATATATAATTTTCTAAACATCATGTTACTGCCCTCTAGGTTTATTGCGGGCTCTAAACTGAATTAAGACTGATAATAATATAGTCCATAGTCTAGCCGTTCAATAAAACCTACACCAATAATGCACATGATCAATACATCGACGTGAGCGTAGCCTGTAATTTTGCCTATACGCATCAGCGTAAGCAGGGGCACGAGTTTTAGAAAATTATGTTCCGTTTATCTAGAGAAAATGACTGATATTATTTTGTTTTACTATGAAAGACTTCGTCCTCTTGGAAAATTGTTTTTTCAAATTTTAAATTATGATCTCACAGAATATATAATTTTCTAAACATCATGTTACTGCCCTCTAGGTTTATTGCGGGCTCTAAACTGAATTAAAACTCCTTTAAAGACCGTCTGCTCATGGAGTTATAAGTATTTTGATCTCTGTGAGTAACTATTTTTTAAAATTATTATTTGGTAGAGCCTTTTTGTAGCTTTAAATTGTATATTGTTAAAAGACCACTTTTGTATAATAAACCTATAAATAACCATTGCTACTTAAGTGGCTTTTCGAAAAAATGAACTGTGTTCAACTAGTTCAACGTGGCCATATTTCACTCATGTTCTTAATGTCGCCTAAAACCCCGTTCCGCGACTTTTTTTAGACCGCTACCCAAATACTAATATTTAAATAATTTTATTTTATACAAGTATTTAGAAACACCTTTACAGAGGTAAATGTCACTAACACACAAAGTATTGTTTAAAGCTTTATTTGAAAAGGAGTAAATGCAATATTTATTGAAACATAAAGCGATTTTACTCAAGATATTGCTATTTTAATTCATAATTCATAATTTTATTTTACTCAAAACATAATGAGTCTGGTAGGGGAAAAAGGGGGAATATGTCCCTCTATAAGATGCTTACCCGAGATTTACAACAAATAAAGTTATTATGCACTATCTTTAGATTCAAAATAACATTTTTTTTTTGGAATTAAAATTTAAATGTGTACATTTTGTGTCACACCAAAAATGATAATCAAATTTAATACCTAGACTCGTTAGTGCAATGGTTTACTTCTCGACAGAAAGTTTAAATCAGTCCAACTTTGGAGAGACGATAATACAATACCCCGATTAGGCACACAGGGCGACTATTTCCAATACATGGACTTAAGATATTAACCATGTTATAATATTTCATCACGTATATAAGACTTGGTGAGTCGAATGGCCGAGCGGCTAGCATGGGCGCCACAAGCTATAGCCATAATATCGGCGCTGGTTCGAACGGCACGCTCGCCTATGGTTCTGGTGGTAGAACAAGTCTTCTCGGATAAGGACTATAAACCGTAGGCCCAGTGTATACAATGGCTCGTG
>NW_022700327.1:21410-24742 GCF_011630105.1 Anneissia japonica
AGTATGCTGTATCGATTTGTTGTTTTACGAATCACTCATTAGCTTGACAAGGAAACGTCTGATTAGGTCATTTGAATTTTTATTGTAGATCCTCCCTCTGAGAATTCGCATCCATAAAAAAATCAGAGTCTCTGATTATTTTTATGGAGGCAACGCTAACAAGTAACATGCACATCAATGTTTGACTTCAGAAACATTATGACCTTATAGAGCTCGAACCCGACCCACAATGAAGTATTTACAGGAAAGTAATAAATTCTATCTAGGAATGTGAAGGGAGGGTCTCCGTTTAGTGTTGTAAAGTCGACAATTACGTTTATAATTTCTTTTTTCCCTTTGAGGTCGTAGTACGTATCCATACGGAGTAATTTACTGTCCCTGGATGCGCGGCCCGTATACGGTACGGACATACTTCTCTTATTGTTTTAATTATGCTGCCCTCTGTTGCAGACTCTTTTAGGGGATTTCCCTAACGTCATAGTAACTAGACAAGAAGGCTTAGCGATTGTATAGAGAAAAAATCGGCAATTTTTTCTGTCAGTGATTGCTTGGTGTACATGGATAGACGAGGATAGCGGGATTGTTTATATAATTCATTAATTAATATAATTAATAATATAAATAATATGCATCTGAGGAAATATTTTAACTAGAAATAGTAGCAGCGCAAGCAGTAATGCTAGGCCTAGGTCTGCAAACGTTCATTTCGGCCTTGGTCATGTACATGGACCCCACCTCTCATATTTCAATACCCCTACCCAAATCTTCTCTATTATTAGAAATAAGCATAATTTAGGCCTAGCTAGGCTGAATTGCCCTCTATCGTGGTAGGGGACGTGTGATAGAGGCCGTTCCCCAAATTATGACCTCAATGACCTTTGTGAACTTGGGCATGAAAAAATCGTCATAAATATGAAAGCATATTTTTTAACACATTTTATTTCTGTAGAAAACAACATATTCCACATAATGCGAAACATGTAAGCGCATAGAGGTCCCTACAATATGCGCTATATAAGTCGACAATTATTATTATTATTATAGGAATTTTTTTTGTATCATTTACATGGGGTTTATGGGAAAAAAGTAACCTTTTTGGGCCCCTAAATTGCAATTTTGGGGCACGTGACCTTTGACCTAGGTAAACAAGTCAAACAATTTTGCTATTTTTCGGAAGCCCAAAACATTTTACCCAACAATCAAACCCAACATTTGCAGAAAGTTAGTCATAAAAAAAATTATTATGCGTTTTTCAGAAACCTATTAAAACCCCTGAAGGGTCCCCAGCGACCTAGAATAGACCCCCTTGGGACTTCAAATTGTTAAGAGAGGACAAGAATTTTGATTGGTGAATAAATGGAATGTCGTTCGGTTGAACTGGGTGAATTAGAACCAAATGCTCTCAATATGGAAGATATCACTCCACTTTGCGGAGGCAACAAGGCGGTAGACCAGCAGCATGTAAAAGGCAACCGACTCTGAACTGTAATTTAATTATTTCATTTTATTAATTAATCGGGGTCTACCAACAATATTCTTCAAGGTGGAGTTTTTCATCTGGTTTCTTGGTCTCTTGACTTCATTTTTAATCATGGGGTATTTGCCAAGTAGTGAAGTCCCCATTCGCAAACTTCCTCTCCCACAAAACTCCTGTACTCCTGGTGAATAGTGTGGTTATCCACCCAAGGCGGTTAGTGTGGAAAAAAAATCTTTTGTGTGTGCTTTCCGTGTATACATATTACGCGTAGTAGGCTACTTAACCTTAACTTCTTTTTGGATTCTATCTAAGAGTTCCTAGCCTCCTACTAATTCGAAAAAAAAAATCTTCAATTGAAGAGGACTCCCCACCCAAAATCACCCACGCCCCATCCCCCACATTTAGTGCTTTGCACCTTGCATTAACCTCCATTGCTACGTTGTAGATCCGCCACTGCATAAAATGTTTTAAATAAAAAAATACATATAACATGATTATATTACAGTAGGCCTACGCCTCATAATATTCCCTGGTCCCAATGCTTTGTACTGCCGTACACGATACATATATTATATAGACATAGCTAATATAATGTATATATACATAATTACATATATAGTGAATTTCCAGCACGATTAAAAATCGTAACGGTACTGGGTTTGGTCTACAGGTATTCGTGCTTCGAACAGGTCCTTCCATTCACAGAAAAAGCCGTACATTTTACTATTATAACAACACTTGATTATAACCTACCCACAAACCGCAGACATAACATATGTGAAAATGTTACAAAATGTATACAAACTTCTAAACAATGTGGAGTGCATCCAGTAAATTGTATGCCTTATAAGCAAAACATAGAGGGCGGTATGTAGATTTTGGCATAAACTACTTTCTTCGTTTTTAAGGACAGGGCTTTTCCTAGTTTCAACACTTTGGTTCAGAAAGTCAAGTTGTTCAGAAGACGCACATTCATATTTGGTCTAATTCAACTTGATCTATATAGCCTATTGCTTACTGAGGAATTTTTGACAACCATGGTTTTCCGCAAATAATATGGAAAAGGCAGGCCTTATTCAGCAATATAGATTTTGTTAGGTAATAATTGTCTTTACATATGTACTGTGCTCTTATACACATCTTAAAATATTTAGGCCTAAAAACAGAAGTCATATTTTTCTTCCATAAATCATAATCAGTAATAATTCATAATGATGAAAATAATATTGCTAATGGTTAAACGATGATGATGATGATGATGATAAGGGTGGCTGATGGTGGTAATGAAAATGGTGGAGGGTGATGAAAATGAAATGGATTATAATGAATGATGATGACAGAGTATTGATAATAATGAAAGAAGATATAATGATGATAGTAAATTACCTTGATAATAGACAAAAAAGAACACAATGACAGAAAGGTATGATGGAAAATGATTATATCAATGGTGGTGGTGCTGGTGGTTGTGGTGGTGATGATGATGATGATTTGACGACATTCATTCATTATGAATACGGTATGTTAAGGATAATGGTTTATATTTTGTGACCCTTTGAGCAATAAATCAGAGTATTTTCCCCCATAATCCTTATAGTGAACATCGGTATAGCCTACTACATACTTGATTTTTTTACAACGAGGATTTATTTTGTTTGTTTTTCTGTTACTTTTATTTTAGCATTATAATCCATACCATACATTAGTCTAAGCCGTTACTTTATTCATCCTACATTCATTTAATAGAAAGCTCAATATTTAAGAAAAACAAAAACAAAAAGAATACTTTGTCATTGACAATGATTCATGACATATTGGGGACATAATAATAAAACTATTGTTGCATTCCAAATTA
>NW_022700328.1:0-1666 GCF_011630105.1 Anneissia japonica
AATGCCTCAATACCTTGGCATGGACGACAATCCAGTTGGTCACAATAATCTCCTCGACGTCCAACAACACAAGTAGGTAAAATTCCACATTGATCAACAGGTACGCAGTGACAGATACACATATCAAACACCTGAACTTCGCCTACTAAACAAGGCGGACATATGTCATGTATCCGTGGACATTCACACCCATTAGGACCAAGAGTAGATATCATGCAACCGAGACAATTGCATTCACAGGGACAAGTACCATCGTCTGCGTTTACGTCATAGGAGCCATCGGCGCATCTACACGAACACTATAAAATATGTAAATTTGCTTTAGATAGCTCATCCTTCAAGTTGACTAATTTTGTTAGATTTTTATCTGTTTATATTTAGATGTAGTAAATTGTCTGATACATTGACTAATGATAATTATAACCATAATTACATTCATAACAATATAATCTGAGATCCCCAGCCCTATTGCGACGTATCTATGTATCGAGTCGGCTTGGCATAGCCAAGGGAGGCCGGCATCCACAAGCCTCTTCGAGTATCAAGCACACCATGGACGTTTGCACGCCAGCCGGACCGCTTCCAGTCTGCCGGCCAAAGTTTTACACCCAAACTCTGGCCGCGGTAGTCGCTCGAGACGGCTCGGCCTATGTAGCCTTACAAGGCCAAACGATCCGTTTGAGTTGGCTCAGAGAGGTGAAGGTAATTAAAACATTTTAATAATCTTTACACAATAAGTATTTTATAATGAATTTTCTGAAATAACATGTTGTAATATTTCGCTAGTCGTTAGCCTTATACTGTGGAGTACATAGAGGCCATCCTGTTCATGATACACACTAAACACGGCGAGTTTGATGGCCGAGTGGTTAAGGCAGGGGGACGCCGCACCTACTGCCATAAATATCGGCGATGCCTTGAAGGTCACACTCGCCTTATGGTGTTGGTGGTGGAACCAGTCTTCTCGAATAGAGAATATCAACCGTAGGCTCTTGTCACTTAAAAGAACCAAGTACATCTTTCCTGACGAGGAGGGGGTTAACCCGGTGTACTGGTCCATACAGCACATGTTGTGGAAAAACCAGAGTAGCTGTTACCGGTTTACCAAGTAGCTCAGACAAGAAGAGACCCTTAGGGGAGAAGCAAGGTACTGTACGAGCTAGTCCACACCTCAGGCGCTTTGAGACTTTGGTATAAAGTGCTATATAAATCCAACTACATTACAATTACATCACATCACATAATACATAAACAAAAAAATAGGATTAATATTACAATTTTTATAATAGGGTACTACAAAACCTACCGGACAGGAGCCGCCTTCCGACATTTCCCTGAAGGTACCATCGGCACAGTTGCAAGGACAGTTAATTGTAGCATCACGTTGAAAAATTGTGGCGTTATCAGGACAAATTACGCTTTCAGTATTCTGAATTAAGCAGACAAAGCGGTTAAAATTCACAATAGAAAATGTAAATATGCTAAATTTCGTTAAATCACGAAATAGTGCCTGTAGGCACTGGTGATGCATCCACTGTATAGTTTATACTACCACTTTGCCTGATTTATTGTCTCGTTCAGACTCATGGTGTATTAACTAACACAGTATTAAAATAAAATGGTTTACATTATTTTGTTTCATTATCAGTAAAACAATAAAAAGGCT
>NW_022700329.1:0-1363 GCF_011630105.1 Anneissia japonica
TTTTTTTTTTTTTTTTTGTTTTTTTTTTTTGTTGCTTGTATAATTATTATTAATGGTTGATCACTATTTGTCTTCCTAACATTCGAAATCCATGTCAATACAGCAAAAGCAGATTTCTGATTTCGTAAAGCTCTGAAGGATCCAGAGCTTCATAAAGCTAAATAAAATTAGTCAGCGATAACGCCCAGATATTCCTGCTCTGATGTGTTAACTACATTATTAACAATAATTATGACATACGCTAAAAACGACATTGGTTATTATTAAAACATCTGTCATTATGATTATTCTATTAACTAATAACAAGCAATACTTGGAAAATTATCATTAAAATCATAAGTATACAATTGATTAAAATGAAGCAATATGTTAGTTTACGTAATCGATTGTTAAAACATCGGTTGGAAAAAAGATATTATTTGTTAATTATTTCCTATATATATTATTTATTTTAAACCATTCAAGGAACATTATGGGTTACTATTCTATATGTGTTTCTGATTCTTTTTCCAATAAAATGTTTGTCTGTCATGTTTCAGTATTTGATTTTGCATTGAATCTTTTTCTTCTCAGATTACTTCAAATCCAAGCTGAAGGTACAATTCTCCATCTAAAGATTTTTACAAAATTCTGCTAGTACCTGAAGTATTGAAAGGTAAAAACGCTCTTGTAAAAATTATTGAACTTAATAGAAAAAATATGGATTTTAATGAAAATTTCTTAGTGTGAAAATTTCGGTTTTTACTACTTCCGTGGTTAATAGATCATTTATGCGCACATACTTGTATCTCACCATAATCTCGTAAAAACACGTATTAAGAAGGTTTATAGAAACCCTCTGGATTACCGTAAATTATCTATATATTTATACTTTCTCAATATTTGGAGATATTTTTAGATAAGTTCAAAACAAATTGAAATAAGCTCCAAGACGATTATGCAATATTTGACGGCTTGAGTGCACATTAGTAGAGAGCTAAAATTGTACCTTACGTGTACTTTTGAACTTTATATTATTATTAATTTCGTGAAAAAATATAGCTGTGTATTAGAATGGAAAATTCTGGATCGAACAACCTCTATTAAGAGGACACTTCTATTAAGAGACCACACCGCCATTTCTTGGTCCCAACAAAACAGCCTATGTGACGCTCATGGGCGCAGATCATGGTGGGGGGGGGCGGGGAACACGTACCCCTTATATTTTTAAGTGGGTTGGTCCCCACACTTTTCGGTCGCAGTGTGATTTCATAAGTCAAAAAATGCCTGAAAATTGTTTAAATGAACTGCATAAATATGAATACATCTTCTTATAGCAAGATAGCGGTATCTCTGCCCACAAAGTATGTAAAGTAAATATATC
>NW_022700330.1:0-950 GCF_011630105.1 Anneissia japonica
AATTTAATATCGAATTTTAAAAAATACCTAAACAGTTACTGCTCTGACATCCCTTGCATGGTTGCAAGTATCAATATTTCAATTGTGCTCCTTGCAGTATTGAGTCTAGTCGCAGATGGCTATAAGATCAAATCCTAGTTCTTTTTCTAGATATTCTAGGTGGAGGTGGTTCGGCAACACTTTCCAGAAGTAAACAAAAAACTAAATACTTACTCTTCTGACATCTCTTGCATTGTTGCAGGTATCAATATTTCAATGGTAGTCCTGTACAGTATTGAATCGCAGATTGCTATAAGATCCAATACTATTTCCTTTTCTAAATATTCTAATAGGTGGTCCGGCATACCTTGCCAGAAATGTAGTAGAAATATAGGAATCTAATGATTAAAATAAAAACATAAAACATGTTAGAAGTAATTTACGTACGACATTACAAATAAAATGAAAATAAGATGTTTAAAAATTTGTTCAAATCCGGACAACCCTTCAACATTTTGCCGGTTGCTCATTTAAAATCCTTAACGAATTACCGCCAATAAAGGAACTACTCAAAGAAGAGGAACTGTAGCCCTATTAATATTATTGCATCCTTTATAATGTATTCGTTCTAACTATAATAATAGCTAAGTCCCCACGCCTTTGATATGAAGTTGTGAGACCTTAAACAACATAAACGTTGACTGAGTTCCAGTCCCTAAATTTTGTCTTAATAAATAAAAATTAATAAAAATACATTGATTTTGGTACCAATGGCGTTGCATATTAATTATATGCATAGCGTTAAAACCAGTAAATTAAAGATTTGTGGCAAGTCTACGTACTTTAACTTGTGAGTTTGAGAGTCATGCCCGTATTTTGGCCATTTAAGTAACGCGTTTTCATTGGTCAGTTGTTAAGTTTTAATTGATACTCGGGAAAGATCAATTGAAAGATATAGTAACTTACTAATG
>NW_022700331.1:0-1067 GCF_011630105.1 Anneissia japonica
TGAATTATAACCTAAAGCCGCCACTGTGGCCAACGGCTTAATGTCTTCTCTACAACACGGTGTGCTAAATAATATTATTGCTTATCCTCCGTCCCACCTTAAATACAAGAAGTATAGCAATGGAATTGACCTATATCGGTCTTAATAGACTGCAATAAATCAATTAACTAATCAATATATCAAACATTCACTGTCAATTGATCAATCAATGGATTGATATATTGTTAGATTGATTGACTGATTGACTCATACAATTGGTTAATAAATATCAAATTACGTTAACTAATCAATGACAATACAGAACAATTACTTACAAAATTAATAAATTATAGAGATCAATAAGTATTAATATTTTTATTTTCATCGTCATTGGTATTGATGCTTTTACTACTATTAAGCATGTTTTTTTTAATGTAGGCCGAAGAAATATTCAGTAAAATTCGGGCAGCTATGGAAGGAAAACCTTATGAAGCATTGGTGTTCCCAACTTTTTTTGCTATTGAGAACAGCTTGCCATTCAACAGGAGCAACGCTTCTAACATCATGGAGCAAATATTAAAATTCGCAAAGAAGATGGTTAGAAAACTACCTTTGAAATGGTTACTTGTTCAGCAGGAAATCCAGAAGTTGAAAGTAAAGCATATCTATCTACCAACCAAGAAGGTAGACATTTGATAATTTACAGAAAGTGCGATTTGGCGCTGGGGTTGTGTTTCTGCTTCTTAACCTTGCGGTCGGAGGTTCAATTACTCGCTGGGCAGTTTGCTTGTGTCCTTGGGCAGACAGCAAGAAACAAGCACAAAAGAACAGAGAGGAACGCCCCAAAAGTGAACTATCAAGCATCATCTTCCAGTTAAAAAAAATTAAATAAATTAAATATTTATTTTAATAAATTTGTCACTGATTTGTGAATACACTACTGTGTACCGTCTTTGTGAGTTTTCGCTATCTCTTTCTACACTCGTTTAAAACCATTAATCTTGAGTGTTTTTTTTCTTTATCAGGTGATCTCTTTAGTTGAGCGGTGTGGAGTCAAGAAAGATGCTCAAAGGGTGCTGCTTGAGTAT
>NW_022700332.1:0-1455 GCF_011630105.1 Anneissia japonica
ACGGAGGGATGTTTTTTATGCCATAATTTTGGTAGTTTACTTTTGTTTTTGTGGAAGTGGTGTGGGAATTTATATTGTAACGGTTCGCATCAGCAGGCATCCCAAGTTGGAATAAAGTCATTTCTGGGAGACTGTATGGTGATACCCATGGACACTGACTTCCATGAGAAAAATGATAATAAAGGGGTATTTATAGTAGTAAAAATATGCATTTATTTATGGGAGATGGGTTATTTTTTCTTGATTGGTTGTGGGAGTGCTGGAGGCCATCCAGATTCACAGGGGATCCCTGTGACTTAGGGAGACTTGAGATCCCTCCATCAGTTAAATAAAAATCATATAATCAAAAAATTGGTAATTCCTTCTTAATATATTCAAGAAAAATATTGGTACAAAAATGAATAGTGCCAGAGGCCATCTAGATTCACAGGGGAATCCCTGTGACTTAGGGAGGCTTGAGATCCCTCCATCAGTTGAATCAAAATCACATATTCAAGAAAAATATTAGTACAAAAATTAATTTTCAAAAAGTAACAGCTTAATATTATAACAGTTTGATAATAATTAATATGATATAAAATATACTAACAAATTATTGTATGTATATTGGAAAAGTGTAGTTGTTCATTATTTGATGTGAACTATAATACTTTGGATCTATTACTCGGTTGCGTCGGGCAACAAGGAAAATAATCTGCGAAGGAGAGTAAACTATCTAATTATGACTTGCTCTCCCCTTGCACTTATGGAATGGCTTTGTGGCGATGTCATAATTGTGAACCCACTGAAGCGTGATAAGAACAACACTACCCAAAAGTATTTCAAACCTTGCTGTATAAGGACAAAGGAGAGCATCATTAGTATTGATTATAATTTGAATTTTGGGTTACAAGGCTTTTTACTCACTTAGATGTTTCCTAGTCTGCTACTGCCAGTTATTTTTTAATTTTCGAAGCATCTGTATATTTACATAAAAAACACTTATAAATAAATTAGAAAATTATTTTTTATAGCATTTTCATGTTATAAGAGACCGAATTAGTCACCAAACCAAAGCCGTTATAGTGGGTTTAACACCAAAACAAACAGCTAGGTGGCAGTTTTTTCACACAATAATAAGCCTCTGCTCGAGTATATGTTAACATTATTTAAACTCAAACATTTGTACATTTTATTGTAAAATAACAATTTTTGAAAAAAAAAATATTTTCAATTATTTTTTTGATTAAATAGTTAATAGATATTGTTTGTATTATCTCAATCATGTTTTACTGTTTTGGAATCAATGTACCAGCAAACAACCCAAGGGTGATGTTTAGCTTTAGCAAAACGAAAAAAAAAAACAAAAAAAAAAAACCTCGGCCCTCCCTCCTCACTTTTCCAGCCTAGGTAGGGTGATAAACTAATAATATTTTTTATATGGTCTAATATCCACTTCTACAGTATTATATTAAT
>NW_022700333.1:0-1035 GCF_011630105.1 Anneissia japonica
TGCTTTTCGAGTCATAGTCATAACCCGATCACCCCACTCATCAATGGATTCACCTTCACGTTGAGTTTCGGCTTCCAATCGAGCTTGTAGGACGGCAGGCAAATCTTCCTCCCCAAAACGTTTATCACATGCCTTCAAGATCTTCTTGAAGGTGATCCTACTGTCCATTTCTAGGAGATTCACATAGAAAAAGGCCGCAGACCCCTCCACACACCAACAAAGGGTTTCAGTTTTAGCTTTCGGTGTTAGTTCATATTCTTCTGTGAAGGCTAGAAAACGTTTTTTTTTTAAAGAAATACAAGTTTTCCTTGCCCTTAAATACTAAGTTTTTGGGAATATCCCTCGGCTTGAGAGTTCTCAACCCAGGTCTATGATAATCCTCCCGTTGCCGTTCTGATCTATAGTAATCATCCCATCGATGATCGGGTCCAGGATAAGCAACCTGTCGATAATCGGGTCTGGGATAATCCTCCCGCTGACGATGATGTCTCACGGTATCTTCATAGTGGACAAAAAGTCCGATATTGAGGCACGCAAAAAATATAGAGGGCGCGCTATAATTAAAACCCACTTGTATACACGTCACTCGCTTTGAATATTCAATGTTTTTAATCACCATTAATACTGTAAATTGATATTATTAAATATTCATGATCTATTCCTAATTTGATCATGTGGGAGGAGCTTCAACATATCGTTCAGAATAATTCATCATGGAAGTCGCTGTGGAGGCCGACGAAGGTAAGCCTATAATTTTCATGTTTTTGTAGTCACATTTTTGGGTTTTTTGGCCAAAAAAGTACATAGTGTTATCCATCATTTTTGCAAAAATGCTTTTCATGTATGTAATGCTTCATTACTAAGGAACAACTTGACAAATTAAATATTTTTTGTAACGGCTAGATTTTTTTCTATTATGATCAATGTAACCTACATTTTCAGGCGAGTGCAAAGGCGTGTTGCGCATTGTATAATAATAATAATAATAATAATAAAGTAAGAACTTATATAGCGCCATTTAAAAAACCGAAGTAA
>NW_022700334.1:0-676 GCF_011630105.1 Anneissia japonica
AAAGCTTGCTTTCCACTAATGGACATATAATAACAGACCCAACTAAGATTCTTTGTGAACAGGTCCAACACTTTAAGAACCTCTATGCAAATAAGGTAAACTGTCCGCAACAAATCAGCGCTTACTTAGCTAAAACAGAAGTGAACGTACTTTCTAAAAACGAACAAGAATTCTGTGAAGGGGAAGTTACCAGCGAGGAATGTAAAGAGGCACTGTTTAAAATGAAAAAGAATAAGTCGCCTGGCTCTGATGGCCTAAGTGTTGAATTTTACACTTTTTTTTGGAACGAAATTGAAACAGTGGTCTGTAAAGCAATTAACGAAAGCTTTAATTTAAATGAGTTATCTTGTTCACAAAGACGTGGTGTTATTACCATGCTTTTTAAAGGGGGTGATAGGCAAAATTTAGATAACTGGCGACCCATCACACTGTTGAATATTGATTACAAAATTCTTGCTCATGTTTTAAGTAATCGACTACGTGTAGTTATAAAATCACTTGTTAATTCTGACCAAAAAGGATACATAAAAGGGCGTTTCGCTGGAGAAAACGTACGCCTAATAGAAGACTTACTCTATTATACTGACAAATACGATATAGAAGGAGCTATGATAATTTTAGATTTTAAAAAGGCATTTGATTCAATTAGTAGAGATTTTATGTTTGCGGTATTAAA
>NW_022700335.1:0-194 GCF_011630105.1 Anneissia japonica
AAAGAATGCAAATTTGTGAAAACAATGTCAGGAAACCAAAATATGTAAAATAACGTAATTTCTAGGTTTTGTACGTGCTGCGCACGTAAAAATGCGCGTGCGTAGTGGAAAATTTCAAAAAAATTTGAAATGCTCAAAACGTCCTAATACGTGCTCTAATTTAGTCAAAAAGTGATTTTAAGCATTTTGAAATT
>NW_022700335.1:260-554 GCF_011630105.1 Anneissia japonica
TGTGCGCGCGTAGTGGAAAATTTCAAAATAATTTGAAATGCTCAAAATTGCCAAAAACGTGCTCTAATTTCTGTCTCTTATACACATCTACACGCATGTCTGAGCGCGTTGAAAAGCTTACCATGACTATTCCAGACCAAGCCAAATGTTCGCTGACAGCGATTTTGCGTAACTCGTGGCAGTTTTTGAGATATCGTGCGAACCAAAAAGGGGAGAAAAAAAGAAGAATAAACTAGATTTGAACTCGTCACTGAGGACGAGTTAGGTGATCCGCCGTACTTTGACCCTCACGAA
>NW_022700336.1:0-588 GCF_011630105.1 Anneissia japonica
TGCAAATGCATATTTTCTAAAAAAAGTCATTTTTAGTAAAATTTTGCCGGGAATGGGGCTTTAATACAGTGTCACAATCCCAACACATGTAACCGAAACGTAAGTTCCAGCTTCAGTACGTGCTGTGGGCGTGGAAATGAGCGTACGGCGCGTAAATTTTGGAATATTCAAAATGACCTGAAACGTGCTTTAAATTATCTGAAAAGTGATATTAACAATTTTAAAATGTTAACGCACAAGTACGAATACCTTATACGACGTGCCTGACGAACCTTGTCAAGTTTAATTTAAAACCCCCTGTTGGTTGGTAATGCCACACGAATTTTGCCTTTACAGTATACGAACTGTCGGTCTGATAGTGTCGAAATTCAGTCTGCCGCCCTCTATTTTCAATGTGTTTACATCTTTAATGAAAGAAAGATGAGAAGGCTCCAAAAAAGCATTCTTTTTGAACATGATGACGTCATCAAAATAAAAAATAAAGGGACACGTCCGAAAGAGAATTGATTTAGCTATAACATATTCACAGGTGGGAGACAATCAATCAAGATAAGCGAGTACGTTCAAACGAGTAAAAAAAGTAATAAC
>NW_022700337.1:0-521 GCF_011630105.1 Anneissia japonica
AAAAACTGACAGGACCTTAGTTAAATACTTACCTATTATATTCGTTCAGTATTGGCCCCAGAGGGTCTGATAGGGTGGGTCCAAACACAGAGCCAACTAGACCCTCGGTCAGAGTCTCGGAATAAAAATCTCTGGGCTTATGGGAGAGTTTTTTTTTTTTAGCTTAGTATGGCCCAAAATTTTGCTTTTAAGCCAAAATATTAGGGATTGGCAACCAAATTAATGTTTTATGGATAAGCAAATCATTATTTGTGGTGTGGCAACCTCGTCGTGGCATCGTACAATGGGAGTCTATGCCTGTCTGATGGGAATTCCCCACCTCCCAAGCAAATTTGGAATGGTGATGTCAACACACCAAATTCCAAGACTACTACAATCAAAATTAAAGGAAATGTTTACCTATTTAAATTTAATCTTTCTACACTACATTTTTCATCATCATCATTATTATACTACTATGTTGTTACTTTATAAATTATTATTAATATAGTACTCTATATAATTATTCTTATGCGTTTCAA
>NW_022700338.1:0-1068 GCF_011630105.1 Anneissia japonica
TTATCGTTCAATCGTTAATTATATCAAATAACGACATATCCTATTAGGAAAACAAATTTTACTGCATATATATATTTTTAGAGTGACAATAAAAAATCTTGTATCGTTTGTGCCGCTAGACAATGTAGGTGTCATGATTGGAATTTTACACGGAACTTGTTTTTGTTATACAAAAAAATATGTCATTGTATTAACTTATTACTACATGTAGTAATTGATTGAGGCCTACCTAAGGGGTAAGACAGTCGACCGAACTCTGTGAAATACTCCGTCTGCTGCTGTGCAGTTAAAATTACAATTCCAAATAATAACATATCATTATTAACTTTATTGTTGTGTTTAGTAGATAATAACAATGCATTGTGTCTAATGGGTTGAACAATCAACGAACTTTTGTGAAACATCTGTGGCTTGACGAAAAAGGCTACTTCGCTTAGGATTTGTGGTCACAAACAGTTTATGGGAATCAAAGAAAAAAAGTCTTTTTTGGCCCGATTTGAACCCTCTTTATACGTAGTGTATTGATGCAAATGGTCGTAGTGCATTGATGGGTCGAAATGGCTCTAAGTCTATTGTAATATTAAATTAAAACTTCATGATTTCTTTTCATTGGTGGAAATTGTTATCGTTTTTGTTTTCAAACAACTGACCAATCAGTACAGTTATTGTTTTTGTTTTCAAACAACTGACCAATCAGCACAGGCCGCAAATGCTCGAGTGTTGCACCACAAACGCACGTGTTTGCATACAGTCGTTTTGTGGGACCACCAAACCCAATGGGCGAGGCTTAGTGGAAAGGTCAATTACGTTGAAGCTTATGATTACACTCGTTTTGTTAGAAGTTTGATAATTGTAGTCTTATTTCATAACACTTAATTTTAAAACAATGACAGTTACGGTACGCTTTGTAGCAATTGTTGCAGTATTCTTATTAAAATCGGCATATACAAATTTATAGAAAACACCGGAGCGGGACAAGTCTTTCAATAATAAACGAAGTTACTGATTTTGTAAAACGATAATGTTCACATTTTTACAATGCTGTCTGGATAGCCATTTAATTTCACG
>NW_022700339.1:0-508 GCF_011630105.1 Anneissia japonica
CACAACATAAATAGTACAATGTATTCAAACTTAACTAACATTACAAAAGTAGATAAGAAAAAAAAAATATACATATATATATACATATATATGCATATACATATGCATAACTGTACAGTATAATATACACATACATATACACACATACATACATATATACTGTAAATTAGATAATTAATAAATAAGTAAGTGTGTGGATGGAGGCCAAAATAAGTTTATACAAACTTTAAGTTATGGCCACCAGTTAAAATTGAATAAATAAAATTGAACTTAATGACGTACAGATGATTACATATTTTAATAATCACAGGCAGTCTGGTTTGACAAGAAATTTAATTTTAAAGACACACTGAATCATGAAATATTTGATACAGTATAATTTTGATCAGTCTCTTTATTCATGTGGGAGCAGTGTGTCACCAAAATCAAAATTACTAACAGGCAAAGAGTATTAAATATTGAGAAAGAAACATACGTATACACATATACACACGCATACATATGCACA
>NW_022700339.1:575-21831 GCF_011630105.1 Anneissia japonica
ATATATATATATATATATATATATATATACATACATATACACATACATACAGTATATACACACATATCTACATACACACATACTGTACACATACATGCGCACACATGCATACATATACACACATGCAGACATATACACGCACATGCACATACATGTAGTTTCAGCTGTAAAATTTGTAAATGATACAGGTAATAATGATGATAATAATAATAAATAATAATAATAATAATAATAATAATAATAATAATAATAATAATAATAATAATAATAATGCATAAACATGAACAGAAGGCTTATCTGCCATATGCCGAGACCAGAGATATTTTCAAGTTAAATTTAAAGGAATAAATATTAGGTAAAGACTTAAAGGAAATAATTTAATATTACTTACACAAAAGTGAAATTCAAAATGAGGAGAAAAGCAAAAACCTCTTGATTGATTTTAAAGTACTCTAAATGCAAAAAGACTAAATAATTGACTGTCTTAAGTTTATCTTAGGCTTATTTGTTTTTCATGGTTTGAATACGTTACAAGCTAATAGTAGATAATAAATCATTATTTTTATGAATGTTAGTTGGCACGAAATATATATGCGGGCATAATTATGACTAAAAGGATAATTTTAAAAACTTTTTATGATGAGTATTTTAGTGGCAGATTCAAGTGACCCAGCCGGCCCACCGTCCCTAATTTATTTTTTCCCCCGAAATTTAAAAGTGGAGAAAAATGAAAATTATATTCAAATTCAGTTTGAGAGTGCCATTTCCGACCAACTAGAGGTGGCATAATCATAAATTTTCTTACCTCAGCCCCAACCACTGTGGGGCTGAGGTGGTCTACACTCTCCATCTGTAAAAGTCCCTCACTGGGCCCAGCTCTATTTCATATTACTGGATCCGCCACTGGATATTTTGAAATTCTGTTTAAATAAATGTTAATTGCATTGCTTAAAATCAATTAAAGGGCTATAGGCGCCAGAACTTTCGGGGGCTTCGCCACCTGGTCTACGGCCCAAGGCTTTATTTTTCATTTCGTCCCTCTCCCCCCCCCCAACTTTCAACCACGGATCGACGACCTTGGTAACAACTAACAATTTTATATTAATTTTTAACCTGTACTTTTCAAGGCTGACAGTGCCGATTTCCGGCCATCTAGAATTAGTCCTAATTTTTTTTTTTTTCGCGTTTTGGGAGGATGGGACATCCCTCTCCCATAGCCATCCCGGCTCGGGCTTTCGGTTCTCAGATAACACGGCGCGCTATAGTTACACCCATATCTCCCCCTCCCCAGTCGGACATCTTATCTTAGCCAGCCCCCCCCCCAAAAAAAATTATATCCTAGAGCACCACTACTTATATACAAACTCCTGTTGTTTGTCCTATTTTGAATGTATAGCTTTTAATCGGCATATTAAAGCATTCTTTATTTATGATATGTAAAATACATCCATTAAATACCTTTATCATCTAAGCTTTTCTATGATGAGTGAGTGATTTCGAAAGCTTGAGAATTGTGTAGTTTTACTATTATGTATTTCATACATTGGGCCTTTAAGGTTTGCATTAAAATGTACTTTGAATTTCGTTAAATATAACAGGGAGCAGGCGTGCTACAACAACTCTCCGACCGGGTAAGTCAGCAAAACGATCAGAAACAAGTGATTACTGATGAGCAAATATCATCCTTTAGTCAAAGTCTTCTGAAAGTTGCCAACACTTTCGAGTCGCTGGCAACTTACAAGGCAGAGAAGAGTACAACTGTTCCCGTGCTGTCATCACTCCCTATCAGCGCAGATGAGGTGTCTGCCTGGAAGGCTGTTTTGTGCTAAATAAATAATTGATGAATCTCTACATACCGGACATACCGGGACCAAGTCATTTAAATAGTTTACACTTCTGTGACCAAGTTATACGATATTAACACTTTAACACAATGGTGGCGCTAACAACAACAACAACAACAGCAACAGCAACAACAACAACAACAATAATTCAATGAGACTAAGTAAAAATAATTTGCGTTCTGTTATAACAAAATGGTCGATTAGATAGGCTCATTATGGTTAGAATACATCGTGATAGGTGAAGCAACCTCGACTATGACAGCGTGGTTGACAGATTTCGTGCAAAATTTCTAAAATATAGAATTTCACTTTCAAGAATGAGGATTTGAAAATAAATTAGATGGTTACATTGCATACTCTTTGTTTTTTGCTTTATTCAAAATGTTTTTGTTGTGGAATCCAATTTCAACATTAGAAAGCATGGCCTACATCAAGTCATATTATAGTAACTCGATGCCTATCAAATAGGCTAAGTAATAAGAATTCGCCATAATTCATCAAATGTCCGTGGCTTCCAGGGGACTTCGCCACTAGAGCCCCACCGGGGGCCCTAAGTGGTTCCTGACCCCCAGCCAAGTGAGACTCGATTCGCTCCACCAGCTCTCCCCCCCCCCCCGTCGGGGCCTTTAGCCCCTCCGTCGGGCAGGTCCTGGCGCCATCACTGGAACTACATAAGCTGGGGTTCCTAGGTACCCAACATCTTTTGTTGTTTTGGCTCTAGAATTTTAACGCCGAAATCTATTCTGGTTAATTTTTTTTTAATTGCCAATAAGTTAGTTGCGCTACTTGCCGTGAAAAAATAAAATCAATTTTGTTGTGTCGTTGACACGATACCTGTCATAAATTAGCATTTTAGTGGCACTGAAAAACATTGTTTCGACCCTAAAATCACACAAAAATAAAAGTATCCAAATTGTACTGTATTTCAGTAATTTAGGATTATTATGGTCTTCAAACATGAGCCAAATTTATAACTAAAAACTCCTTCAGGAAAGTTAATATGGTTTTCTTTGGTGTATAAATATATGGTTGTTTAGGTTTGATAGAAAAAGTGTCTATGTCATTTGGGGTTCCATTACCCCGTAGTGCGAAGTGTAAGGGACGTACCACAAGGATCAACAATAGGACCCTTACTGTTCCTCGTGTATATGCACTCACTTGGTAAAATAATTGATAACATATTGATGTTACCATGCTAATGGTCGTTTAAAACGATATAGGCCTACGTAATATTTAATTTCGCTGTACGAATAATAAAAAGTGTTATTTGAATTTGAGTTACATACTGTGAACATTTTTATTTTTTAGTTGGCCTAGGTTTTGGATAATCATTTAAGTACCTATGACGAATTCGAGTCAACTCGGCCCCTTATCTGCCCCAATTTACTGTGTACACTTTAATATTGAATGCAAAGCCAAAATTAAAATGTTTTAAATCGTTGCCTTTGTTATTTCTTTTCATTTACATGCACTTACAATAATTTATTTTTATTTTATTTTTATTTTATTCATTCTGAAGTAATTATTTTATGCACTTACAATAATTTATTTTTATTTTATTCATTCTGAAGTAATTATAAGTAAAATACATTCAAGGATAAAAACACAGCAAAGTACAAAAAAGCAACTTATTTCCACTGTGGTCTCTAAATGAGAATACTTAAATTAAAGAATAATACATAATCAAAACAACAAAGTCAAATTCAATAATCAAAAAAAGACAACATATAAATAAAGCTATGTATAATAAAGTTCAGATAAATAATAGCTTTTTATGAGTTTTTTAAAAGTGTATATGGATTGTGAATTTTGAACATTTATAAGGTAATTTATTCCATTCATCGATTGCGGTATCGATGAATGAGAATCTACTATGTGTACCAGATTTTTGTTTATAAATTGTCATTCTTAAAGTCGAAAATCTAGTATTATAGTTATGAAATTGGTTAGTAAATTCAATGCCAGTATTTAAATACACAGGGGAAATACCATTAATAATTTTAAAAACTTGAATACATTTTCGTTCAGTAACTCTAGTAGAAACAGGTAGCCAATTTAATTGGCTACCTTTGTATCCATCCGTTGCACCCATCACATGATATTGCTTTGCTTGATTTAATAATTCCTTTAGAACATGCAATACATGGGCATTTAGTTGCTCTTGGACCAGGGCAGGGATGAATATCTCCTGAAAGTATGAGTCCAATAATTAAAATTAAAGAATCGGCTCGAAATTTGGGAGTGAAGCATTTTTTTTTAAAATTTTTGTTGTCTTGTAGGCGTTGGCGATACAAATAAACAATAAAGCTTTGCTTGTCCTTGTTTAAATGACTTGCTTGGTCTGCAATTTACAATGTAATTCATTACATCAAAGTCCGGTGTGGTGTCCTCATCTTCAATAAATGAAGCTTTCAGTAACAAAAACGTTAACACAAAAAGTAACAAACCAATTGCCATCCTGGTATACACAAAGGCTATCACCAGCAGTATGGCGCGTAATTCAAATCAGTTCAGCTAACAAAGAATCATAAATTATAAGTCGCAAAAAAAAAAAATCAGGAAAGACAGATTCACGAATCAGTCAACAGGAAGGATAATTAAAACTGCATTAATAAAAATAATATTAAACATATATAATAATAAAAATAAAAAAGGTATATAACCAATTATAATAACGATATACTTGGGGCCGAGTTGGAAAAAACAGCATTTAGGCATATTGATCAAATATGAAACAGAGTGATAGTTAAGAAAAATAAGAGCACGAGAAATAACTTTGAAAATTAAAAAATGGAGAAAAAAAAAGAGAAAAGGTATATTTAAATTTAGGCCTAAGACTGAGTGCCATTTCCGGCCATTTTGTTCCTCGGTTTCCACAATGTTTCACAGGGGCAGATTTAGGGAGGGGAAAGTGCCTGCTTTTCCACTGTCGTCTTTTATTTTTTTAACAGTGAAAATACAAAATCGCATACAAATAGTAAGTGTAACAGCATGTAATGGACATCAATCATGCCATGACTAGACATATATCTGTATAATAATAATAATAATTTAGGCCTATATGAAATTGTTGCCCCCTTGTTTAAAAAAGACTGGAGGATGGTGCCATGAAAAAATTTGCTACACAAATCCATTCATTCTAATCACTTTACGAGATTTACACTCTCTGTAGATAGATAAACACTAGCAGTCTGACAAAAGTGATGCCGCGGCAGTCTAATTCAAAAACTCAGACCTTGTGTTAAATTAAAAAAAAAAATTCAATTAAATGTATTTTGCAGCTGATACTAATGTATTTTTTTCTTAAAGTTTGACATTTTGACCCACAAATTCTATTCTTTAAGATGCAGTGCTCTGCAAAATATTTTAAAGCCGCTACAGTTGAATAATTTGTTGAAAATTGTGTCAAGAATTATCCATTTGACATTTAGAGTTCAAACTAACTGCAGGGTGCAAAACACTGATTTTAGCTGAGCAAAACCATCTCAGCCTTTTTTGAATGAGAGTTTGTGGTCTTGTGGTGCTGCAGCAGCAGCACCACAAGATTGGTGTTAACATATCTGCCTAAAATGAGAGAAATAGCAATGTAAAAAAAAAAAAAAAAAAAAAAAAAAATCAAGCCAAACTAATAAATCAAACAGGAGGGAAACCTTAAGGAAACCTTCTTCCACAGGAATACATACATACATTATAATAACAAACAAACAGAAATGCATTTATCATCATTGATTATTTTACATCATAAAACAGTTAGTTTGTTGGAGTGTACTCAAACTCAAGGATACGGGATAACGGTGTAGGCATGAGACTACATGGGTCTGCCGAAACCACTAAACTACCTGCCAGTTATCAATTAACGCTGCTAAGGAGCATTCTGCTGGCCTCGATCACGGTATACCATGAGCACGTTGGTCTCGGCAACCCTGATTCTAGTGGCCTTGCTTTTTCCTCATTTTGCGTGCCCTGGTGGATAACTTACTTCGCTCTTGCTTCATTTCAAGTGGCAGGTCCGTATAAACCGTGACCAGTCTCTTACTTGGATTGTAAATTCTTCTTTTGGCGAGTTGAAGGATGCGGTCTCGATCGGCCATATAAATAATCTTTACAATAATGGGATCGGGACCCGCATTTGCTGCCGTCATGTTCCGACATGGCAATCGATGGGCGTTTACCACGACTCGTCTCGACTCATCGTGGATCATTCCAAAGTCGATATGTAAAATTTTTTTAATCCGTACACAGGCATTTTCATCATTCCCATGTTTTTAAACTATAAAATAGAAGATTGGGTTTCCTATCGTGGATTTCTTTTAATAACATAGTGTCCATACTTTCTTTGTGGTTTTCATATACATTATGTTCCAATAGTAATCTGCCAACTTCAATTCACAACAACAAACAGGGGCTTTCAAATGTAAGACCTCATCTTGCAAGGTATCCATTCTTTTTGACATGTTGGATTCAACACGAAGCATACTTTTGTTTAGTTCAGCGTTACTCACCTGTAGTAAGTAATCATCAGGTGTTGTTATTGTTATTGTTATTGTTATAGTTGAAACCACCTTGTGTGCGCCCGTTTAGGCTCAAGTTTTACACCACTGTTTTTTGGTAATCTATTACGTTTTGGTAATTCAATTTTCTCCACCGATGTCGTGTTTGAATTCCTGAGCATATATCCAGTAATTTTAGCTCCTTTCCGTTGTTGTGAAGTCAATATTTTCACATTACTGGCTGGATTTTTTAAAGACCGATTACACACGTCCTCTTCCCTTGATAGCCATGATGATTTTTAACTTGTTACAATAAGTCCTTCAAAATGTTTCTTACTTTATGCTTATGGTTTGATTTGACTGTATTCGGCTATACCCGCATTGAGTCTCTCTCAAGGACGCTTCTAGAGTAGACAATGCCAGCGATTCCACAAATCCCCCTACCGTCATGCCTTTCCATTAAAGTTTATGAAACCCAACAATTTTTAAGTTCTTATATGGTGCTTAAAACATTTTGTTGCGTTTTTTGAGGGGCGCTTATTAAACGGGGCGCTTATGAAGACCGAGTGGAAATTGAGGAGGCGCTTACGAAAATAGATGAAAATCGAGGAGTTAGGGTTAGAGTTAGTGTAGGCTTGTTGGCCATCGGCCTATTAAGATTAGCAAGATGACATGATCATTGCAGATTTTCTTGAAAATTCAGATAAGAATGTGTTAAAGGTGCAAATTGTCGGGAAAAGAGGAGTAGGACTAGGTTTAGACAAATGTAAGAAGATAAAATTTATAATATATTGTCTGTCCAGGGACCTCTCTAAGAAGAATATGATCCCACTCCGCAGCTAAAATCATGCGAAACAAGCACAGTCCCAGGATTAATTGGATTATTGAACAATTAGCCTTCAAATGCAGGCTAATGCAGTGGAAAAAAATAAAAAAAGTTTTTTTATTTTTTGCCATTTGTTTTTTTTAGGCCTAACTTTGAAATTAAAATTTCAAGACGCCTTTATGTAAATAATAGAGATGATAACTACAGACAAATATCAGCAACGTGCCAGTTTTGTTTCTTGTTCCTTGTATCTTTTTAGAGCAAAGAAGAAAACAATTATAACCTCTTTCAATTAATGTTCTGTAAAGTTATAAAACATGAAATTTGTACTAATATAAGCGAATCCACCTACCATTTCATTTCGTTGTTTGTATACCATTAAAATTAACACAGGTATCTTTGTTTTCCGACATATAAAAACATTCAAGATTAAAGACACCTGTTATAGATTACAAAGATTATAAGTAGGCCTACAGTAATAACTAAAACACATTCCATATAGCAATAGTAGGCCCATGCTTAATAATTATATAGTTGTTTCAGCTTTTGGAATATTTTGTACGGTATGCCTTTAATTGAATTTGGACAGCTAAGAGGCCCCAAAGATGCACGAGCGCACAATCTCAAGGCTAACGGCCACAAACGCTGCTGTCAGTAAATTTAAATATTAAAGTAGAAATACTACAGTACTTTTGAAAATATGTTTTGAGTTCCAACTCACTTGAAGTGGATGGCTTGTATACCTTTAAAGTTTCAGTTGTGCTGTACGAGTTGGGTTAAAAACATTTACAAGGTGATTGAACATACAACACTACACAAAATATATTTTACAAATGCATAATACGAGTTGGGTGAAACAAATTAAATGGCGATACAACATTATCTAAACTATTTTAAATAATGCTGCATCAAAATGTACTAGACCTAGTACACGTAATAATATTAGTGTATAATTATATTGTTTCACGAATGAATGAAATGAATAAATGAATGATTCTAGCTCTTTAGCACAACACACTTTAAAGGATAGGAGTCGACCAAAAACGAATTTCAAACCAAACAGAAACAGTGATTTAAATTTACCATCTACAAAGCCATTTTATCTGCAGCTGTGGAAGGCGGACTTAATGGCGTTACTTTGCCGCGAAAATATATTTCATGCGTGAGCTGGGTTTCATCTTGTTTGGTACACCCGAGTTTTGAATTTAGGCCCTAAAATACTATTTTCGAAGCAATAATGATGCACATTGTCCTAAATATACCGTAAACACTTGTGCACTAAACATAATGTTGCATTTAAGTATTGATTAATTTTTGTTTTCCAGGCACTCAAAAATGACCTCTGAGGCGTTTTGGGCAATCATTTTTTTCCTTTTTTTTTAACTTTCCAAAAAGAAGAGGGTGGGGAACCTCCCCCTCCCCTAAATCCGCACCTGATAACCTCTGAGCGTTTTGGGCGATCAATAATTTCTTTTTTCTTTATTTATTTATTTTTTACTTTCCAAAAGTGGGGAGGAGTGCGGCCCGGAGTGCGGCCCGGAGTGCGGCCCGGAGTGGTGCATCTTTACATCTGCACAATGTCATTTATGTACATAATCGCTATTAACATCGTTACATTCACATAGAAAAAATATAAATATAAAATCTGTTATATATACAGTAATCTTAAATTTGCGTATCCCGCATCACCAAAATGATAATCCTGGATATGGCCCCGAACACGGAAAAAAAAGACATGATGCAAAACAAGAGAAAAAAGAAGTGTGTACATTTTCCAAACTTAATTGAAGTCCTCGTCTGTATTAGCTTTATGAGATTCCTCGGCGTTAAAAAATCCCAAAAGGACAACAAAAAGTTTCTGTCCCTATCCTTTGTATCTTTTCAAAATCTGTGCGATAGCAATGTAGTAATGCACGGGCGCCGATCATGTGGGGACATTCTCCCACCCCCTCCCCCTTTTAAGGGGGTTGGTCCCCACTTTTCGGCGGCAATTCGCTTTCATAAGTCAAAAGATGTCTGAAAATTGTTGAAATGAAGTGCATAAATGACCCAAGCACTCTCTCGCTGAAACACAAGGAGAGGCAGCGATGGGAATTGAACCGGGGGCCATGAAGATCTCTAGGTCCCCGGTTCAATTTCCATTGCTGCCTCTCCTTGTATTTCAGCTTAACCGCTGAAATACAAGTTACAATAGGCACCGTCTTTCGAATAAGACGTTTAAGCCGTTGGTCCTGTGTGCATTATGGCCCATGTGCACTAAAGAACACAGTACACTCTTGGAAAAGAGTAGGGGATTGTCTCCCGGTGTACTGCCCTATCACCACCAAAAGGACCCCACTGGAAATAAGTCGTCTTCTTCTAGACTTTCGTGGGCTATCCTTGGTGTTTACACACTGAATAACTCCAATCCAATCCAATCCAATCGACCCTGGGTTTTTTTTTTGTGATAAAAACCTTAATAACATTATTAATACTTTAAACAATAAATTATCAAAAATCAATCAATGGTTTAAATATTGATAAGAAAAATTATATCATTTTTAAACCACGCCAAAAAATGATCCCTGTTATTGATACCCAAATAAAAATTAACAATTCGACATTACTGAGATATACAAATAGGCCTAAATGAACACTTATGTTGGAAGCTCCATATAGATTACACATTTGTAATAAAAACGCAAATTTATTGGGATTATCTACAAAGTCATACACATTTTCCTACCTACCAAAACTATTTTAGCTACCACACCTTCAATACTGCAATGTTATATGGAGAAATAATTACCCGACAAATATTGGAAATTACATAAACTGCAAAAACGAATCACAAATTCAGCCTACAGAACTCCCACTAAACCCCTCTTTAACAATTAAATATATTAAATATAACGACCTAAAAAAATTAAAGTTGCATGCTTTATGCTCAAGTATCATCTCCCAGCCCCTATTGAACAATTAATTAACCCAGAACCAAAAACAGATCGAAAAAAATTACGAAATGGTAATAATATATACATCCCGTTTAACAGACTAGAAACAAGTAAAAGATCTATATTTATTAATGGTCCATCATATTGGAGTGATCTTCAAACCACCTTAGGACCACACAAAATGACATCCCTCCCAACTCTAAAAATGAATACAGTATTAAGAAGATGATATTTAAAACTTATATTACAACTTAGTTAACTAGGCCCTTTTTAAATAGTAGGCCTATCATTTGTTGAATACAGTCAGTGATTAGACCTTGGAGAGATATGATTGCAGGTCTCCCCTGTTGGGACCCCTTCGATCGGGGGGAGTGCTGGAAGCCGTCGGATTTGGCCGGTCTTCGTTTGTAGCGATGCCTAGTTGGGTGGGGGGGGGGCTGTTGATTTGTTAAACCGTGTTGAACGTTTTCTACTCGGCCCTTAACGAACTCAGCCTTCTGATTCCGCTCTACTAAAAAAAGTCATGCTTGCTATCCAGACATTTCTTCAAAAACCTGTTGAAAACTCACTTATTCCTTCTTTGCCTCTTTCCTTTGGAATGAACTGCCCTTTACATTAAAAATTCAACCACTGCACACAAGATTATTTAATGTTAATTTAAAAACCTATTTTGTGTCTAAAATTTGACAGCTTAGCAAGGCAATGCTTGAATTGTACCTTCGTTGCTCGAGGTTTGGTTTTCCTAGACGACCTTCCTAGAATTTCTCCGACAGGGAGTCCAAGGGGGATCCAGAGGGTCCCTGACGGGGGTAATTTCCCCCAGGGCCCCCGCCAACGCCCCCTGATCACGAAGTTTCTTCTCAAGCGTCATCAACGCACTTGCAGTACATAATCTGTAATCAGTGATTCTTTGTCTTTGTCTCCCACTGCTTGTACAATTCAATAGAACATGAACCGACACCTCCTACACCCCTGTCTGGCATCAGTGTTACATAGGGGTCGTCGGGTCAAATTTTCAAAATAGCCCAATTTAAACATTAAAAAAAAAACTTTTCGCCTATAGGTCAAAAATCACAAGGGTCATTTTGGTGAAAATTATCAAATATTGCTAGTGACTAACGATTGGACTAATTGCATTAGACAGACTCCTACCAAACATGGGGTGTACACAGCTTGAGGTTAAACGTCACAGTGGTCATTCTAGGGTCAAATCCTGAAAAATGGCTGGGTTCATGTTTTATTGAACAGGTCAAAGTTCATATGTCAAAGGTCAGTCTTTTCCATATTTTTTAATGTTCAAATTCATTATGAATGATACTTAGGACCAACATTCTATATGTTTTAATATGCTCTTAATGTCAATTAAGGTCAAAAGTCACAGGGGTTTCAAAAAATCTTATTTGCCATATCAAAAATAGTACTAGTAGGCCTAGTTAAAAACTTAAACCTATATCTTTGTCTAAACATACATACTCTGTAAAGGTAAATTTGATCTGTCGGGCGGGTCAATGTAATAAGAGTTTCAGTTTAATCAAAGCACAAATATAATCTGTCACCAAGATAAAGCCATTCTGATTGATGCTGTAAATCACAGATGTTTTTTTGCAGGGAAATTTCAACTGGTGAATGTCCCATAGGTCCCATTTCATTGTACAACAATCCATTCTCATATGCTACTAATGTTTTTAACTGATGGTCATATTATTAATTATATAAGAACACGAAAACATCAGATTTAGGATTTTACAACGTCTTGTAATTACTTTAATTTATACTTTTGTAGATACCTTTATTTATAACGTGTTTTGTATAAGTTAATTAACTAGGCCAATGTATTGTGAATATGTATGAGCTAGGCTTTAGCCTCATGAATAACTTTGGCCCTTTATATCCTTGGGTACATAATTGCAAAATCTTCCTCTTGCTCAGTGCCAAGTTCATGTTAAGTGATGGTAGTAGACTTGTACATAAAACGTCAACTATATTCTTTGTCTAAGCATATAATACAGTAGGCCTACTGTACTATGCTAAAGGTAAATTTGATCTGTCGGCAGGGTCAATGTAGTAGTAGTACAGTTCAATCAAAGCACAAATATAATCTGTCACCAAAATAAAGCGATTCCGATTGATGCTGTAAATCACAGCCGTTTTTCACGGAAAATGTCAACTGGTGAATGTCCCTTAAGAGACATGTGTAGTGTCCTAAAATTGTACAACATTCCATTATAGGCTACAACTGGTTTTAACTGATGGTCATAATATTAATTATAGGAACATAAAAATATCAAATTTAGGATTTTACAACATATCTTATAAGTACTTTAACTTTACTTTCGTAGACCACTACCTTTATAATGTGTTTTTAAAGGTTATATAACTAGGCCAATTTATTTTGAATATGTATGGGCTAGGCTTTTATAGCCTCATGAATCACTTTGGCCCTTTAAATCCTTGGGCGTATTGAATTTACCAGGAATGATCCTTAGGACCTTATAAACATGAAAAAATACTCTTCACCTATAGGTCAAAGATAATTAATTTAACATTAGATGAAGTTTCATTTTTTATGTTCTTAGGGCAACAGCATTTAAAATTAGGGGAGAGATTGTTCCTCATTTTATAGGGCCTGAGTATCTAATATTATGTTGAAAATAATTAGTGTTACTCATATGTGAATATGAGTTTTAGATCGAGTGGTTTAATTATGAGTAGAGTAATTGGGAATACTGTAAACATATTGCATTAAATTTTTAGAAGGAGATTACATACCAGAGAAAATAAATTTACTTTGCTGGACAAGAATAATACCAGTCAGTTTGAGGAGGTACCGTACAATTTGGAAATAAATGGGAAGAATGAGACCGTGGTGGTGCGCCATCTATGATCCTGATACCCTTTTTTGGAGAATTTGGAGTTTGTTAATATTGGATAAATGTATTGGCCCAGACAATGTTACAGTAGCTGAGATAAGTAAGGATGAGGGAGCAGTAAAGGATACGGAGGATGTTATTGGGTAAATGGCTAATCTAGAAATGTTACCAGTGCTTTTGGATGTTTTAAGTTAAGTTCCTAAACATGTTAGAGGATATTCTGAAAAATCCATCGAAAGCTTTTCAGTTTTAGGATATCAATAACTTTGTTTTGTCGACATTAGAATAATAATAATAGTAATAATAATAATAGTAATTATTATTATTTTTATTATTATTATTATTTCATAGGATTACTGTTTTTCCTAATTTCAAAAAATTATAGTTAGTCAATTGAATTTTATATAGCTATTATTAAACAATAATTATACAGCTTTGACACGGACATGTCTATCTATTTCAATTTAGTGATACTTAATGACCTCCTGATTGATTTTAAAAGTGCTGTAGCATTGCTTAAAATCAATTGAAAGGCTATAGGCGCCAGAGCTTCCGGTCCCCAACCAAGGGTTGGGACTACGGCCCGAGCCTTTATTTTTCATTTCATTCCCCCCCCCCCCCCACTTCATTAGGATAAGTTTGATCGTTGCGAATTCATTTAATTTAATTGGAAACGCTTGATTTTCAGCTGTTTTCGCTATTTTTTTGCACATTTCTCTTCATAACTTTACTTCTACTTGTCCGATTTTCGCCATTGTTCTTTTATCCTATTCCAAATTTAATAACAGATTTAGTAATTTTAAATTTAATCAATAAAATTGCCAAATCTCGTCGGACTTTTTAATTTTATATTTAATAATATATTAATATATTTTATTATTAATAATAATAATAGTAATAATAATAATAGTAATTATTATTATTTTTATTATTATTATTATTTCATAGGATTACTGTTTTTCCTAATTTCCAAAAATTATAGTTAGTCAATTGAATTTTATAAAGCTATTATTAAACAATAATTATACAGCTTTGACACGGACATGTCTATCTATTTCAATTTAGTGATACTAAAAGTTTACAAACGCTAGTGTTACGCTGATGCAATCTCACAATGACGTCATAATAATCAGTGGTGGATTCAAGTGGGGCCGAGCCGACCTTAAATTTTTCAAAATTATTTTTTAAAAATGGAAAAAACAAAGGTAATTAGAATTTAGGTCTGAGTGTGCCATTTCCGGCAATCTAGAGGTGTCGTAATCATACATTTTCTTTCCTCAGCCCCAACCATGATGGGGCTGAGGTGATCTGCGTTCCCTGGAGCCGCTACTGATAATGATAAATTAAGTAAATCACCTATATGTTTTTGAAATCAAAATGCCAACTAATGTTTTGAGTGCTCCCTATCTCCCTAGTCCTGTTTGATCGTAAATTAGACGGTATTATTTCCACTCACAATAGTGTAGTCGTAATATTACTTACACAAAAGTGAAATTCAAAAAGAGGAGAATAGCAAAGACCTCCTGATTGATTTTAAAAGTGCTGTAGCATTGCTTAAAATCAATTGAAAGGCTATAGGCGCCAGAGCTTCCGGTCCCCAACCAAGGGTTAAGACTACGGCCTTTATTTTTCATTTCATCCCCCCACCCCCTTCATTAGGATAAGTTTGATCGTTGCGAATTCATTTAATTTAATTGGAAACGCTTGATTTTCAGCTGTTTTCGCAATTTTTTTGCACATTTCTCTTCATAACTTTACTTCTACTTGTCCGATTTTCGCCATTGTTCTTTTATCCTATTCCAAATTTAATAACAGATTTAGTAATTTTAAATTTAATCAATAAAATTGCCAAATCTCGTCGGATTTTTAATTTTTTAACCATGGTTTTTCATATTTTCCGTGTAAAACCTACGGTTTTAACAGAAATGTGGTGAACCGCTCGAAGTTTTTTTGTAGTAGCTCCGCTGATATTGGGCCGATTTTCGGCATCGTTGTGGCAACATGTAGCTTTATTTATTACCTACAACATATGTAAAAATCAATTTGATTAGTTAATAAATGACGTCAGACTTGTTATTTTTGTAAGAATCAATCAGTAGCAAGTCAGTTTAGAAGCCAATGCTTTAGAACAAGTCAGTTTAGAAGCCAAATCTTTAGAATGGCGAACGAGTATTCGGCCGTATTATCGAGCAGAAGGAGCTTAACTTTTGAGTTAAAATTTAGAATGTTATTTGCATTATCTTGAAATATTATTTTGATTTTTAGTTTGTGCATGTGTAGGTGAACGTATAGATATATTTTTTAATGTATTTACATATATTTACATAAATATAGTAGTTATGACAGTATATAAGTGACGATATTCTGCTAGGCCCACGTATTCTCCTCGGCGAAGCTCCGTTCAGATCTGATAATCAGACCATAACATTTTCAATGGGTCATGGAAGTGCAGGGGTGGCGCCAGCGGGGGGCCGGGGGTCCCCGTCGGGGAGAGCTGGCCCACCCGTCGAGGAGAAAAAGCACAATTCGTCGTGGAGAAAAACAAATTATATGTATTTTTTACATATTAGTAGACTCTAAAATCGATTAAATAAGCCTTTGAAACCGCTAAATTGTCAAAATTTTCAGACCATAACATTCGAGGGACCGAAATAATATTTCGAGGGAACGAAATAATATTTCGAGGGAACGAAATAGTATTTCAAGGGAACGAAATAATATTTCGAGGGAACGGAATAATATTTCGATGGAACGAAATATGTTTCAAGGGAACGAAATGATTTCGTTCCCTCGAAATAATATTTCGTTCCCTCGAAATATTATTCCGTTCCCTCGAAATATTATTTCGAAGGAAAGAAATAATTAAATATTTTTTTTTAGCCATGTCCCTTTAGGGGCTCCGTACAATTTTGATCAACTGGGTGATCAAACTTATCCGAATGTCAACCACGGATCGACGCCATTGATGGTCTGTGTTTGTACAGAAGATATCAACAGTCGGTTAATATCAATTTGGTTTGAACAAACAGTAACTTGCCTGACAACGTGATAATAACGTCACATTTATCAGGTTTTTTTGAAATGCCGATTTAAATTGGTCTCTTTGACCAGGTAGCCATGAAGACAAACTGCTAGCTGTCGTCCAATACCAGTCCCAGGATTTGACCAACGAGGGTTGAGGCGATTTTCCAGATCCGGCTGATTGCCGATATCTCTAACTAGAGCAAAAATGGGCTGGGTCTGGGGCCGCCCAGATTAATTTCAATATCAATTTTCAATTTAAAAAGGCATTTTATTTACTTCAATAGAACACACAAAATATACAATACAATGGTTTAAAATAAGAACGTAAACAAGCTATAGAAGAAGGCATGATCCCGAGAAGGCAAAGATTAACTTCAACATAAATTTTCAATTTCAAAATGCATTTTATTCTTAGGAGAGCAAAAGTTGGCTGGGTCTGGGATCGCCAACATCAATTTCAATATCAATTTTCAATTTAAAAAAAGGCATTTTATTTACTTCCACATAACACATAAAATATAAAATACAATTGTTTAAAATAAGAACGTAAACAAGCTATAGAAGAAGGCATGATCCCAAGAAGGCAAAGATCTTGTGATGCCTTAAAGGAAATCAAAGTCGATACAAACATAAAAGAAGAAAATCAATGACAAAACAAATAAACAGATAAGTGCAGAGCCAAATAAACAAAAATGGAACTATAAAAATAAATAAATAAACAAACAAACAACTGAAGCCAATGTTAAAGCAGAACATATCGAATCATGACCAATGATAATTAATTTAACATTAGACGAAGTTTCATTTTTTTATGTTCTTAGAGAAACAGCATTTAAAATTAGGGGAGAGAGATTGTTCCTCATTTTATAGGGTCTGAGTATCTAATATTATGTTGAAAATAATTAGTGTTACTCATATTATGTGAATATGAGTTTTAGATCGAGTGGTTTAATTATGAATAGAGTAATTGGGAATACTGTAAACATATTGCATACATTTTTTAGAAGGAGATTAAAATACCAGAGCAAATAAATTTACTTTGCTGGACAAGAATAATATCAGTCAGTTTGAGGTAGAATTTGGAAATAAATGGGAAGAATAGACCGTGGTGGTGCGCCATCTATGATCCTGATACTTTATTTTTGTGGAGAATTTGGAGTTTGTTGATATTGGATAAATGTATTGGCCCAGACAATGTCACAGTAGCTGAGATAAGGAAGGATGAGGGAGCAGTAAAGAATACGGAGGATGTTATTGGGTAAAATGGCTAATCTAGAAATGTTACCAATGCTTTTGGATGTTTTAGGTTAAGTTCCTAAACATGTTAGAGGATATTCTGAAAAATCCATCGAAGGCTTTTCAGTTTTAGGATATCAATAACTTTTTTTTTGTCGACATTAGAATAATAATAATAATAATAATAATAATAATAATAATAATAATAATAATAAAAATTATTATTATTATTATTATTATTTAATTATTATTATTACATAGGATTACTGTTTTTCCTAATTTCAAAAAATTATAGTTAGTCAATTGAATTTTATACAGCTATTATTAAACAATAATTATACAGCCTTTGACACGGACATGTCTATCTATTTCAATTTAGTGATATTAAAAGTTTACAAACGCTAGTGTTACGCTGACGCAATATCACAATGACGTCATAATAATCAGTGGTGGATTAAAGTGGGGCCGAGCCGACCTTAAATTTTTCAAAATTATTTTAAAAAAATAAAAAAACAAAGGTAATTAGAATTTAGGTCTAAGTGTGCCATTTCCGGCAATCTAGAGGTGTCATAATCATACATTTTCTTTCCTACTCACAATAGTATAGTCGTAATATAACTTACACAAAAGTGAAATTCAAAAAGAGGAGAATAGCAAAGACCTCTTGATTGATTTTAAAAGTGCTGTAGCATTGCTTAAAATCAATTGAAAGGCTATAGGCGCCAGAGCTTCCGGGGGCTTCGCCCCTGGTCCCCAACCAAGGGTTGGGCCTACGGCCCGAGCCTTTATTTTTCATTTCATTCCCCCCCACCCACTTCATATGATAAGTTTGATCGTCGCGAATTCATTTAATTCGAAACGTTCGATTTTCAGCTGTTTTCGCAATTTTTTCAAACATTTCTCTTCATAACTTTATTTCTACTTGTCCGATTTTCGCCATTGTTCTTTTTATCCTATTCCAAATTTAATAACAGATTTAGTAATTTTAATTTAAATTAATAAGATTGCCAAATCTTATCGGACTTTTAAATTTTTTAACCATGGTTTTTCAAATTTTTCCGTGTAAAACATATAGGTTTTAGCAGAAATGTGGTGAACAAAGTTTTTTTGTAGTAGCTCCGCTGATATTGGGCCGATTTTCGGCATTGTTGTGGCAACATGTAGCTTTATTTATTACCTACAACATATGTAAAATTCAATTTGATTGGTTAATAAATGACGTCAGACTGTTATTTTTGTAAGAATCAATCAGTAGGAAGTCAGTTTAGAAACCAATGCTTTAGAATGGCGAACGAGTTTTCGACCGTATTGTCGAGCAGAAAGAGCTTAACTTTGGAGTTAAAATTTAGAATGTTATTTGCATTATCTTGAAATATTATTTTGATTTTTAGTTTGTGCATGTGTAGGTGAACAAATATAGTAGTTATGACAGTATATAAATGACGATATTTTGCTAGGCCCACGTATTCTCCTCGGCGAAGCTCCGGTTTCAGATCTGATAATCAGACCATAGTCGGGGAATTGCCCCCCCCCCCCGTCGGGCAAATCCTGGCGCCACCCCTGTGCAAGTACATGGTAGAAGTATCTGTATTAGGCACATTTGTACAATGTTAAAAAAATGTATACCTACTGAAGTATGATAAAAATATTACCTTTTTGTTTATTATAAAGTACTATGAGCCTGCACCTACAACTTTCTCTACATTCACACAAACGAAATACTCCTACTTTGCAATGGTACAATTCGCATGCTTTAACCATAGAGAAAATAGTTTCTCTATGTCTTGATAGTGTTTCGGTTAAATATTTTCCTTAGTGCATGGTTGGGTGGGAAGCATTCATCCACAATTTCTAAAAAAAATCATGTCCAATTCTTGTCTTTACGTTATTGCTGTATGGAGGTGTGGTTCCTTTTTCGTTTCCTTGTGTTGTCTCTTTGTGTGCTTTTAGCTGTGGGTTCATACGTTAATTTGTGCTCGTATCCACTTTCTTTCAGCTTTTCTTGGTAAGGTTCCTTGGTGTCATTGAATACAGTTTCGTTAAAGGAAATGCTAGAGAGTCTTCTATTTATGGCTTCCGGGATGTTCTTTATAATGGTGGGTGGGTGGTTACTTTTTGAGTGTATGTAGAGGGGCTTGTTGTTTCCTTCAAGTAGGGTCTGTGGGTTCCGTCGCTTAGGTTCAGTGTAACGTCATCACTTTCTTGTTCGCGTCTATTGTTATTTTCAAATCGTACTCTCTAAATACATTAGGCCTACATATGTCCTTTTTTATTCTTTCGATTTGCTGGGGTGTATCGTCAAATGCTGCCAGTCCATCGTCTCTATAGAGGCCAATCTTATTTCCATATTTTGGTTCTAATTTTGCCAGTATGAAAAGGCCGATTAGCTCACATGTCTCTGCACCGTCGTAACTATCCATCGTCACGTCGAAATTTGTCTCGGTGCTTTGTTTTCTCCAGGCTTTAAGGCATGTCCATCACAAGATCTTTGCCTTCTTGGGATCATACCTTCTTCCGTAGCTTGTTTGCGTTTTTATTTTAAACCATTGTATTGTATATGTGTTATATGGAAGTAAATAAAATGCCTTTTGAAATTGAAAATTGATATTGAAATTGATGTTGCCGGCCCCAGACCTAGCCAATTTTTGCTCTCCTTAGAATAAAATGCATTTTGAAATTGAAAATTGATATTTAAGTTAATCTTTGCCTTCTCGGGATTATGCACTGTATATTTTGTGTGTTCTATTGAAGTAAATAAAATGTCTTTTAAATTCAGCCTCAGACCCAGCCCATTTTTGCTCTCGTTAGAGATATCGGCAATCATCGGATCTGGAAAATCGCCTCACCCCTCGTTGGTCAAATCCTGGGACTGGTATTGGACGACAGCTAGCAGTTTGTCTCCATGGCGACCTGGTCAAAGAGACCAATTTAAATCGTCATTTCAAACAAACCTGATAAATGTGACGTTATTATCACGTTGTCAGTCAAGTTACTGTTTGTTCAAACCAAATTGATATTAACCGACTGTTGATATCTTCTGTACAAACACAGACCATCAAGGGCGTCGATCCGTGGTTGACATTAGGATAAGTTTGATTACCCAGTTGATCAAAATTGCTTTTGCGTAGGGATTGATAATCCCCTTATCGCGTCGAATTCAAAGGCTGGTCGTTAAAGTTATTTTCTCTATGATCAAGATAAGTTACAGTTGTATGCCGAATATGGGTTCAATAATCTCTGCACACAACAAATCAGTACTTGTTAATACCACAATCCGCACAGATGATGACGTCAAAGAATGCAATTGTTGCGACGTGTGCCCCATATCCAACAAGTGCCTAGCCAAAGAGTTGTATATCAGGCCACAATCATATGCCAAGACGACACCAAAATAGAAACTTATGTCGGACTGACAGAAAACACTTTTAAGGGCAGATATAATGGACATGCTAGCTCATTCCGTAATTAAAAGTACAAAAACAGCACGGCACTTAGCCAATACATTTGGAAACTTAAAGCCGATAATATAAAATATGAAATTAAATGGAAAATATTAGGTAAATGCAAACCATACTCCAATATCAGTAAACGTTGTAATCTGTGTTTGCTCGAGAAATATTTTATTATTATGTAACCCTGAATTAAGCTCACTCAACCGTAGGAATGAATTGATTAGTGCATGTAGGCATAGAAGAAAATTTCTACTGCGATACCAATATACATAGACCTATACAATACAGAGCTTCTAATCACCACTAATAATGAGTATACTAATTAACCTGTTTACCAATAAATTATATAACAATATAATCTATATAGCAATTAACAGTTCCACCATGCATGATGGTTATTCTGCAGTCTCATTCAGAGCCTAGCACCTGATAATTGAGGAAGTACCTCATGAAACAGCCTGTAGTGCAATAAAATGTTGAATTTGTAACCAAGCGTCATTTTGTTTTGATTTCATATTGCTCTGCTTATGTATCGAGCACTGTTGTCTAGATGATCTGCTTTCAACCTACTCTGCACAGTA
>NW_022700339.1:22271-25168 GCF_011630105.1 Anneissia japonica
GGGAGGGGGGGGGGGGGGGGGGGGGGGGAGAATTAACATTTTCTCGGGGGAGGACCCACGGCGGGGTAATCAACATTTTCTCGGGGGAGGACCGACCCCCTTTTATTTTTAGGGTTCATCGATTCAGGAAAAAAATAATGTATGCAACGTATGTATACCAGTACACACATAATAGGCCTATTTACTGTAATAACAATGAGAAAAATTTACCTCACCGTTTTCAAGGGGGAAAAAAGAATTTTAAACGTCATTAAAAGACATTTTAGAAGTCGGGAAAGATCATTTCCCGCCATTTAAAAATCAACATTTTCCCGGGTAGAATCCCCCTTTCTCTTTGTTTTTCTTGATTCCTGGAATCATTTTTAAGAGGGGAAAATCATTAATTGCGAAGAACTTAAAAGTCATAAATAGACACCTCAAAAGTCGGAAAAACTCATTTCCCGCCATCTAGGAATAAAAATACCCCTTCTCTTTGGGGTTTATTGATTCATGGGAAAAAGAAGACTTATATGCAACTACTCATTTTTATTTTATACTTTATATGTATACAATTAATTAAATTCTCACTGAAGAAAAAAATAGTATTAATGGTTTAGTTTGCATTTTTGAAAGAAGGAGGGGGCGTTTATTCGAAATTTAACATTTGGCATAATTTAACATAATTTCCCATCAGTCTCGGAATAATTTGATTTGCATCACTGGTCACACCGGCCGTGAGGCGTCCCTGGGCCGACGAATAGAATGATGTAGTGCCTGTGGGCGGAGTTATTATGAGCAGCAAATCAGGCACCAGAAAATTTGAGACGGAGCCAACTTATCATGTTGTGCAGGCTGCAACCAAAGCTCATTTTAGCTGGAACGCATGTCGGAAGGGAACGCCAGTTGAAGACTACCAACAAACCAAAGACAACCATCAACTATAACTTAAGTTTAAATACTTCGAAAACTTCCATACCCACAGGAATATCAGAGTGAGTCATGCTTTCTCTTTACGGCATAGGCCGTCTTTGTAGTTGTAAATTATACTTGACATTATTTTTTTTCTACTCAAATCTTTCTGGGGCCTAAAATCCAGTTTGCTGAATTTAGGCCACTTTGCCAAAACCAAGTTTGCCGAATCCAGTTCACCGGAAAAATGTAATCCCAGTCGGCCAAAACCCGGTTTGTTTTGGCCGACTGGTTATTAGTAGACTTAGCGTTTACACCCTCTATTATCAGATTCCATCTCTTCCCTCACTTTTTTTTATTTATTCTGATTATTCGTGTTATAGCAGTGTTACTGTGTAATTAAGTCCTTAATATATATTTATTGTTTGTATCCATGTGGTTTTTGGTCTTCCTCTGTGACGTTTTGCCTTTCGGTGGTATTCATGAAAGTTCGTTTGGCAGGTGTATCGTCTAGTAATCGTAGTAGATGCCCTATCTATTTCATGCGTCTTTTCATAAATTTTGTGGACCATTTCTCGTGACAGGCTCTTTTATGTAGTTCAATGTTCGTTCTTTTAAATGGCCAATGAATATTTAAAACTCGTCTAGTAAGCTTCGTTGGAAACAATCTATCTTATTTTCGAACGATTTATTTAGTGACCACAGTTCAGGGGTGGCGGGGGCCAAGGCACCCCGTCGGGGAGAGCTGGCCCCTCCGTCGGGGAGAAAATTCACAATTCGTCGGGGAGAAAAAATATTATATGTATTTTTTACATATTAGTAGACTCTAAAATCGATAAAATAAGTCTTTGAAACCCCTAAATTGTCGAAATTTTTGGGGGCTTCGCCCCCAGGACCACTTTGGGAATCTTTTAGTCGAAGCTCGACCACGCCCACTTTGCTTTCGTCGGGGAAGTATGACCGGTCGTAGGTCAAATCCAAATTCACACCTCAGCCCCACTCAGCCCCAGCCATGGTGGGGCTGAGGTGGTTGTGAAAGTAGGCCTATGTAAAGTACATACTCAAAGACAATGTTTTTAAGCTTTGTTTTCTATAGTATATCACACACACATTAATAAGATCTCTATGGTTGTCAAAAATCCCTGATAAAAGATCATGGGAATTTTTGTTGGCGCTTCACTTTGACTAATGGTGATGTGATGATGAATTTTACTAAAAGTGTCATTTCTGGCCATTTAGAGGTACTATTTCCTCAAATTTTCTCACCTCAGCTCCAACCATGGTGGGGCTGATGTGAGTGCCCTCCACCTTTCAAAACAGATCTGTGCTCTTCCCTGGGTACCGTATGACATTAAACTCCATCGAGTTGGCTCGATGTTAACGGTGTTAACGGCTAACTCCATTCAATATCATATATAATATACGACAGTATTTCTAGCCGTATTGTCAGATTTATCTGGGCGAACGCCTTCTTGAGGCGTAGCATTATGTAATACAACGTTCCCGACGGTTATTTGGACCTGTTCAACCATGAAGCCTTCGTGGTCTAGTGGTTATGACGCTCGCCTTGTCAGCGAGAGGTCGCAGGTTTGAATCCCGTCGGAAGAATTTTATTACACAATGAATTTTATAGACTTCATTCGTTGAAAAGCTACAGGGTAGCCTACGATGTTCCATCATGTCCTTATTTAAACACTGTATATGTACCTTTAATGATTTATATTATACATAATATACATACATATTATATATCGTTCCTTCGGACGGATGACCGCATTGGAGTCGACGGCCAACCATAACTACCGTAATATAAGGATTCAATCAATTATTAGTGTTTATTTTATATATTTACACCACCTAGGTATGTTATTTCTATGAATGTTATTTATAAGGGGTTTTTTTTTTTTTTTTTTTTTTTTTTTTTTTTTTTTTTTTTTTTAACTTCATAAATTTTTTTCTGTGTTTTTTTTTATAGAAAATTATTTTTTTTTTTTTTTTTTTTTTTTCTA
>NW_022700339.1:25973-31452 GCF_011630105.1 Anneissia japonica
GCCTACGATGTTCCATCATGTCCTTATTTAAACACTGTATATGTACCTTTAATGATTTATATTATACATAATATACATACATATTATATATCCTTCCTTCGGACGGATGACTGCATTGGAGTCGACGGCCAACCATAACTACCGTAATATAAGGATTCAATCAATTATTAGTGTTTATGTTATATATTTACACCATCTAGGTATGTTATTTCTATGAATGTTATTTATAAGGGGTTTTTTTTTGTTAGAATCCAGAGAATGCTTGCAGCAGGTTTTTTTTTAGAAAAATACTTATTATTCCATTATTTGTTTATCCAAAATTAAAGAACAATCAACAAAATTATTATCAGCAAAAAAGGTTCTTTAATCATCAATACATCTTTAAATGACTTCTCAAAGCACTTAGTGATAATTTGGGTTAGAGCAACAGGACGGTAATCATTTAATATTTCCGACTATAGTGTAATGTAGTATTAAGTAGTATCAATGGTATTAACTTGCATAACCATTGGAATCGATACCCTTCACCTGATAAATGCCTTAAATTGATTTGACAGTTTTAATGGTCAACTTGAGTATACAGATAATCTAATAATATAACTGGACATTGTATAACTTTACCCTAGTCAGTTGGACTTGGCCTTTCTCACACTATGAATTTATGATTGTCAGTTTTTGAGCCTAAGCTCTGAAGTTTGTGATACATCTTAATTAGCAGTTTTTTGGTAAACAAGTTACTAAATCATAGAGAAAGAATTTCTCTATGATCCTATCAGAAACTCTAAATTATGGGGTGACTTACTTGAGACACACCCCCATTACCTAAAGTATAATAGGCAAACACCCCATATCACTGAGCCAGTAGTAATCAGTAGTCAGTGATCAGTAGTCAGTAGTTAGATTCAACACAGAAGAAAAGTACAGGGCTGAGCTGACTCCACTCTAAAAGGGTTCTCTAACATCTGAAACCTGGAGTTTAGCTGATTGTAACCAACGTACAGTTTGTGTGAATAAAAGTTTGCAGTGAACTAAAAGGAACTGTGCATACTACTCATTAAAAGTCACGACAACATCTAACCGATATTCAACAATAGATACTTTGTTTATAGGCGCTATTATTGAATCCTTCCATGGAACCTAGGCAGAGCTTAACGACAAACAATGCAACATTCAATTTCGCCTGTTCTATGTTGGTTTAAAATATAAACTTAATATTAGATTTAAATTTACAAAAAAATATTATGCATATTTAACACGATAAAATACAATACTAATTTTGAGGTAGAGTATTAAATGTAAAATACAGACATCGCTTCATGTCATGATAACCCTTTTCGCCATTCAACTTAATTTAACCATGTTGACAACTAATTCCTACTTACTCAATGCATATTTTAATTTGTATGATTTCGTGCTTTATTTACATTTATGTTAGGGCTTTACTCTTTCAGTAGCGCGTTCAGTTTACGGCTAGAAAATCTTATTATATACAATCTTATATATATAGAATTTTGCAGAACACTTTTCATATTCCTTCCATGTATTTTTGCTGTAGTACATTATGGCGGAAACGGGAGAGGCAATAGAAATGATTGAGCAAGGACAAGAGGCACTTGAAGGTGAAGGGGAAAAAACTGGCGAAGAAGATATGACTGAGGAGGACAGAGAAGAGCTCGATAAGGAAGTTAAAGAAGTGAAAAGTAACGTGGAAAAATTAGCCGAAGTTGCAAAAAAATTCAAAGGATATGCTACAGAATTCGCCGAGGGGCCTGCTAAGGAATTTGCAAAGTTTGTTGTTAAGAATGTTGCAATTGGCACCATATTTTATGGCGTGAATGTCACCTTGTCAAAGCTGATCAAGAAAGGAGGTAGTGGCGGGGAAACGGAATCCAACAAGAACAAGTTGGCAGTAGTTAAGGCGATTACGACTATCATCCAAACTGAAACTACGATGTGTAACAATATCAAAGATTGGATAGAGCAGCACAAACATGATACTATCAATTTAGATGGCGTTGAAATTCCAGTAGCATCCGTTTTCTTCAAATATATGGATCCAATTTCAGATGTAAGGTTAATTAAATAATATCAAGTAATAATTTTTTTACATTAGTGACAGTTTCGGTTGGTTTTGGGTTTTTGTTATTGCGCCGTTATAAATCTGCGTGTTTGCACACACTATCCAGGAAAATGATAATGGTCCTAACAAACTACCTAACTTACGGCACCTGTGATTGTTGCAGTGGGGGTTGAGTGTGGGGTGTGGAGGTGTGTGCGTGTGGTGAGAATGTGGACATGCTCATAACTTCGGGTTCAGTCCCATAAAATGTCATACTAGTGTTACCTAGTATTTTGAAATAACTATATATTAACATTAAAGGAAAATAAATTACTTTACTGACACAATCTACCTGCAGTGGAAGTGCAAAAAACATCATACATAAAATAAAATAAACGCTCCTTATTATATTTGATGGCTCGTCGACATTTCATACATTATAACAAATTTTTGTTTTATTGCTTATATATATGCCTCCTGCGGCTCTGTCTCTTATACACATCTAGATGTGTATAAGAGACAGGTGTGGAGGTGTGTGCGTGTGGTGAGAATGTGAACATGCTCATAACTTCGGGTTCAGTCCCATAAAATGTCATACTAGTGTTACCTAGTATTTTGAAATAACTATATATTAACATTAAAGGAAAATAAATTACTTTACTCTGACACAATCTACCTGCAGTGGAAGTGCAAAAAACATCATGCATAAAATAAAATAAACGCTCCTTAATATATTTGATGGCTCGTCGACATTTCATACATTATAACAAATTTTTGTTTTATTGCTTATATATATGCCTACATAACTCTAACTGAATTCAACAATTGTATATTATAGGCTGTGGACCAAGCCTTCAAGGTAGCCAAACCCTTACAGAAAAAGATCGAAGGAAATGTTGAATGGAGCGTCCCGAATGCTGAGGATATTTCGGCATTGTTGAATGCTTCTGAAGCCTTCGTAACAAGCTTTGATAACTTATTTAAGTTTGTTGTTGAGAATAATTCTAAAATACCACTACTGAAGAGCGTGCCGGTAAAACAAGCGGATATCGACGATTTAAATGACCAACTAGAAACCGTCAAGAAAATGCCCTTTTATTAAGAGCGTCGGTAGTAGATCGATGACATAATTACAAACTGTTGTGCATACAGTGGCTTTTTTTTTAAAAGATAATAATGTTAAAAATTGCTTTGGCTTATCATAAATTGTTTAATTGTACTGTTGATGTCCATACTATACTTCCCCATCCAGATGGAAAATAGTTTAACCGGGGTTTTAGATTTGTTGCCCTTTTGAGTGGGAACATAACACCGAGTGTGAGCCCCCAGGAGACGTGGAATTCAGTAATATTTCATACCCCATCATTTTCTCATCTTCCCCATGGGGCGGAGTAGTATTGAAATGTGCATTAAAAGGACTAGCAGTGATTTGCTAGGATAAAACAGAAAACCAAATTTTTTGTATGTAGTTTATGTGTGCTAATATAGGCCTATACTACAAAATAACTTCTGCAAATTTTAATGTTTTCACCCCTTCGCAGAGATCACAGTTAGCTCGAGTAGTCCTTATTAAACTTGTATGCTTTGTAAATGAATTCATATGTAGCCTAGGCATCAAGTTACAATAATTTTAATTATCAGTAATTTCTTAAGAGCAAGTTCACATGCACATATAAATCAATATGAAGGTTTATGGAAATAACAATAAAACATTATTTTCATTAGAGAATATTGTCAGTACATTTCTAGTACGCCACTGATGCAAATTACTTATGATAAAGTTATTGATCATGTTAGGAATGATGTACATGTAAACGAATTCATAAAAATAATAAAAGCAACATTACCTGACCATTAATCAAAATATCGCTTTTGTGATTTATTCAAGCGTCACGTGCTGGCCCGTTAATCGCAATAATGTGCGCTAGCAATAATAATTTGAGGCGAAATAGGGCCTGATGCCGCTATCACAGAGCTTTACACAAACTTAGGTGTTCGCTTATTTGCGATATGCGCCGTCACTTACTTTGTTGATTTCCCCCTTTAAATCACATATCAGTAAGTATTGAAGAGAAATATACTATAGCGACTTTTTTTTTTTTTTTACATAATAGCCTAGGCCGGTGCCTCACTCAAGTTTATCAGACTTCAGACATACGCCCATGAAGAATACCGCGTCACCCTTTTTTAAAATAAATTAATAGGGCCTATAATTTTCATGGTAACTAACAATTTAAATCAGTAAAATGGTATAATACCGCTGGTGAGGTAAATCGGCAATGCCTCTTACTGTAATCACTAGAGTCAATTCACCCTACCTATGAAATCTATTCAATCTGACAGTTTCGCGTGTCTAGTGTTGTAAAATGTATTTCAAAAGAGTCATGCTTGGCTGGTTTTTGATTTACGTTTTGGAACAGAATTGGAGATCAAGTCAGACCTACGTTTTGAATTTGAATTACATTACATTAAACACAATAAATTAGAACTACATTTTGGAAAATTTGATCTACGTTTTGAAAAATTAGAACTTCATTTTGGAAAACTAGATTTTGAGAAATCTACCCCTACGTGTGGATAAATTAGTCATTGGATTTTGCAATTACATTTTGATTTTAACGTTTTTTAACTTTTGCTGCGTAATGCACCACATAGTCAACAGGGAGTGTACTTTCTCTGTATTTATTTTTCATCAAAACGGATAACAGCAGATTAAACAATGTAGCCGGAATCATTTTAAAACGTGACCTTAGATCACCTTTTATCTTGATATGTGACCTTTGGCCTCAAAAACATATGAAAGTTCCCACCTACCAAGCCATGTCCTCGTACGTATGCCGGAACTACGGATATCAGGACAAATGAAAAACCAAACATTTACAAGTTGACCTCAGATGGCTATTCACATTTGTATGTTCACCTTTGACCTCATTAACATATGAAAGTTCCCATGTTATAATATTATTTCGTTCCCTCGAAATATTATTTCGTTCCATCGAAATAATATTTCGTTCCCTCGAAATACTATTTCGTTCCCTCAAAATACTATTTCGTTCCCTCAAAATGATATTTCGTATATGGTACGCCCACAGTGGCGCAAGGATTTTCCCAACGGGGGGAGGGGGAGGGGAGGGCCAAGGTCCCCGGCTGGGGGTCGATGCCCGAGATGACGGTCAGATTGCCCCGACGAAAGCAAAGTGGGTGCGGTCGGGATTCGATTAAAAGGTTTCGACAGTTTATAAATTTTGACAAAATTTTAAGGGTTATTTAATCGATATTAGACTCTACTAATATGTAGAAAATACATTTGTTTCTTCCCGACGAATTGTGCTTTTTCTCCTTGACGAGGAGGTGGGGGAGCTTTCCCCGACGAGGGCCCTATAGTATTAGGTATATATATATATACTTTCTCTTATACAC
>NW_022700339.1:31552-35943 GCF_011630105.1 Anneissia japonica
GCACTCTGAACGTTCTTAGGACTGTTAGAGAGGATAAAGTGAAAATTGCAATAGACGCATTATAAATAAGCGCAAAAATAATTATATAATAAATCAACAGTGGCAGATCCAGGAATTCGAAAGAGAGGTGAACAAGGGAGACCGAGAAACCACCCACCTGAGCCTCACAATGGTTGGGGCTGAGGTAAGAAATTTTATGATTATGGCATCTCTAGATTGCCGGAAATTACACTCTCACACATAAATTTTAATATATTTTTCTTTTTTCCCCCTTAAAAATGAAGGGGGTGGGGGCGGGCATTGAATCTACCCCGGCTCAAAACATTCTTTATCCAGAATAGTCATAATCACGAAAAATGGACATAAAAAACCAGATCACATCCTAAAAACATATGTATGGACCTTCGCCTCAGCAGTCATTAAAGACACACATCAGGATCGGACTCGATGGAGTTTAATGTCATACCCAGGGAAGGGCACAGATCTGTTTTGAAAGGTGGAGAGGGCGGGCATTTTGTGAGTCGACACCCACCTCAGCCCCACCATTGCTGGGGCTGAGGTGAGAAAATTTAAGGAAATAGTACCTCTAGATGGCCAGAAAAGACACTTTTAGTAAAATTCATCATCACATCACCATTAGTCAAAATGAAGCGCCAAAAAAAATTCTCATGATCTTTTATCAGGAATCTACTTAATATCCAGGACAACTTAGGCCTAGTTATAGCTTACTAAGCTTTAACTATATATACTAGAGTATGATCAAGAAATCACAACTTTTTTTCGCATTTAGCACAATTTTCTTCACTTTTTATTGTTATTAATATTATTATCAATTATTACTATCGTCATTATCATCATTGTTATTATTATTATTACTATTAGTAGTAGTATTATTAAACAAACATGATATTTTATCAGGGATTTTTGACAACCATAGAGATCTTATTCTTATTAATGTGTGTGCGATATACCAGAGAAAAAAAGCTTAAAAACATTGTGTGTGCGATATACCAGAGAAAAAAAGCTTAAAAACATTGTCTTTGAGTATGTACTTTCAAAGAACTTAAATAGCAGAAGAATGAGCTGCTCCGCGTATTTGCATTAAAATCGATGGAACGTTCACCCTCCTGCGGCTGCAGTAAAATTTGAACATTTTACTAAGTGGAGAAATAAAGGAAACAAGCGAACAAGAGCAGCGCCTTTATAATTTTTATATAGCGCCGCCGCGCGGTTGCAGTAAAATTGCTCTCCGTGTACCCACAATGCCTTTTGAACGTATTTTATCTAAAAGTAATATTTTGCAAACCGAAGATGCAAGTTAATGTTTGTGCACCATTATTTTTTTTTTCTGGCATTCTACTTTGGATCGTCTTTAGGAAGCCTACAGTGAAATACATAATCAAAGAAAAGGTTAGAATGAAATAAAATATGGGGATAAGTCTGTTAGCTCTTTTGTTTAGTTATTAGCTAAACTGCTTTATATAAATGAGACGATACATTCTATTCAGTCACTTATCATTTACAGTATAATCTTACGCATATTTTCTATTAAAGTTTGGATTATCAATAAACATTCCTGGGTTTAATATTTCATTTTTTAAATATTTACAGGTAGATGTGGTAGACCTGTTTATGAACCTCCAGCTGGTAGCGTTTATGGCTCGGAAATCATTGACGATCCAGCAATACAACAGACTACGACCAAGGAGGTATCTACGACTAATTATGATTATGGCAGTGAAAATGACCTTGATATTGGAGTAGTAAAGACAATGAAACAGAGTTATTACATTTTGTTGGGGGTATAGAGCAGACAAATGATGATCTGTCTCTTATACACATCTAGATGTGTATAAGAGACAGATATAAATGAGACGATACATTCTATTCAGTCACTTATCATTTACAGTATAATCTTACGCATATTTTCTATTAAAGTTTGGATTATCAATAAACATTCCTGGGTTTAATATTTCATTTTTTAAATATTTACAGGTAGATGTGGTAGACCTGTTTATGAACCTCCAGCTGGTAGCGTTTATGGCTCGGAAATCATTGACGATCCAGCAATACAACAGACTACGACCAAGGAGGTATCTACGACTAATTATGATTATGGCAGTGAAAATGACCTTGATATTGGAGTAGTAAAGACAATGAAACAGAGTTATTACATTTTGTTGGGGGTATAGAGCAGACAAATGATGATCTGTCTCTTATACACATCTAGATGTGTATAAGAGACAGATATAAATGAGACGATACATTCTATTCAGTCACTTATCATTTACAGTATAATCTTACGCATATTTTCTATTAAAGTTTGGATTATCAATAAACATTCCTGGGTTTAATATTTCATTTTTTTTAATATTTACAGGTAGATGTGGTAGACCTGTTTATGAACCTCCAGCTGGTAGCGTTTATGGCTCGGAAATCATTGACGATCCAGCAATACAACAGACTACGACCAAGGAGGTATCTACGACTAATTATGATTATGGCAGTGAAAATGACCTTGATATTGGAGTAGTAAAGACAATGAAACAGAGTTATTACATTTTGTTGGGGGTATAGAGCAGACAAATGATGATCTGTCTCTTATACACATCTAGATGTGTATAAGAGACAGATATAAATGAGACGATACATTCTATTCAGTCACTTATCATTTACAGTATAATCTTACGCATATTTTCTATTAAAGTTTGGATTATCAATAAACATTCCTGGGTTTAATATTTCATTTTTTTTAATATTTACAGGTAGATGTGGTAGACCTGTTTATGAACCTCCAGCTGGTAGCGTTTATGGCTCGGAAATCATTGACGATCCAGCAATACAACAGACTACGACCAAGGAGGTATCTACGACTAATTATGATTATGGCAGTGAATTTTATGCATAAAATGGATCCAGATACCTTATATTTAGTTAAATATGGGTAAAATTTAAGAAAATGGGTCCAGATATTTCATATTTTTGCCAAAAATGGGTCCACATTGTTTGAATTTACACGTAAAATGGGTCCGCTCTGATATTGTCCCACACCGTTTGAAAATCCTGGCCATGGCATTGATCCTCATCCATCATCGTCACCCTCATCACCATCCTCACCAATCATTGTTAACATCATCACCTTCATCCTACTAATCATCCTCATCCATTATCATCCTTATTCTCATCATCATCAACCTCATCCTTATTATACTTATCATCATCACTCATTCATCATCATAGTCCTCATTATCATCATCATAGTCCTCATTATCATCATCATTTTTATTATCATCCTCATCATCATCCTCATTACAATCATCATCTATCATCATCATCCATCATCATCCTTGTCCTCATCATCGACCACATCATCATCATCCTTATTAATCATCATTATCAATCATCATCCTCATCATGAGGATGATAATGAAGAGGATGAGGACGACAAGAATGAAGGTGAGGGTGAGGGGCAGACGGGGTGTTTCTCATCATTCGTCATCATTAACCTCATCAACATCATTCTCATCAATCATCCTCATCATTATCACGATCACCCTCATCAACGACCATTATCATCAATCATTATCATCAATCATAATCATCATCATCCTAATCCTTCTCCTTATTATCATTATCCTCACCATCCTTATCAGCATCATTTTCTTCCTCATCATCATCAATCATCATCTACCTCATTATCTTCCTTCTCCTCATCAGCCGCATCATCCTCATCCTCCTCATCATCATTCTTATCTTAATCACCATAATCATAATCATCATTACCATCATCCTCATTATTATCATCATCATCATCGTCATTATTACCATCATCATTTTCATCATTATCCCCTTCATCATCAGTCACTACCATCATCATGAGGATGATGAAGATGAGAAGAACGAGAATGAAGATAAGGACAAGGGTGAGGATGAGAGGGATGATTCTCATCATTCATCATCATCATCATCATCATCATCATCATCATTCTCATCAATCATTTTCTATCATTCTCATCACCATCATCAAAATCATTAACATCAACAACCATTATCATCAATCGTAATCTCCATCATCTTCTTCCTCACCATCATCCTCATCATCTTTCTTCTCCTCATCATCATCAACATCCTCCTTATAATTGGGAATATAATGAGGATGGGGATGACAATAAGGAAGATGATGATAATAATAATAATGACATCAGTATATTAAGAATAACAGTACTAACGCCAATATTAATGTGAATTATAAACTATAAATTGTTTAAAACGCATAAGAATAATGATATACTATATTAATAATATTATAGAATAACAACATAATAGTATACTAATGATGATGAAGAAAAATGTAGTGTAGAAAGATTAAATTTAAATAGGTAAACATTTCC